>NC_058410.1:34160620-34390356 GCF_002201575.2 Neomonachus schauinslandi
TTGTAGCTCCGCAGATGAGAGATCGTTCACAGCCAGCTAGCATTCTGTGACTATATTTATGAGTTGCTATGTCAATTGGGACTAATTCAACAATATACCACTGGGGATCTTTTTGAGGTAATAACGCTATGATTTCAAAATGCCTGGCTGGGATTTAAAGAGACTCAAACTACCCCAGTACCAGGCTCCCATGACATGTATGCCAGTATCCACATATGGTTCCTGGTAAGGAACCAGCACATACCAGAGAAGCCCCACTCTGAACATGCCCAACTGGATGTCATCTTGTAACCTTTACTCAGATCCATGTCCTTTAAGCTTACCATAGTAAAATATAATTTAAGATTTATGAGTCTGGGCATGTATTCTGACCAGTTCCCAAATCGAGTTCTTAAGGGCTGTGTCTGATATCTCTTTCCAACAGGTAGATCTTAGAAAAAGGGCATTCCACCCTGAGGAAATCATGAGGAAGCCCAGAGAAAGGAAGCGGAAGAAATGGCGAACGGTGTGACGTGGCTGCATGTAGGCAACAGGAGAGAGAGAGAGGGAAAAGGTAAGCTGGGCACACTTTAGGACCCCTACAAAATCTCCAGTTTCCCTTCCCTGAGGCATGTTTGTGGTGTAAGACTTTCCATGTCTAATTGGACCAAGAGTGGACACTTGATTTGAGATGGACAGTTTTTTCCTGGGAATTTAGAATTTAGAGCAAGCATCCTCTTGTTAGTCTCCACACCTAACTGGGATTGTATTTGGGACACTTAGCGTTTCTTTATCCCATCGTGGGGACTGAGCAGAAAAGGGGAAGGTTTTTCAAAATCAGGGCAGGCAATGGGGAGCTAAAATCTTTTTTGTATGTGGGTGACACGTAATCAATCATATCTAGTCTGCCAAAGACATCTAATCCTTCTTAGTTCTGAAAATTGCCAAATTCATCTTATGACAGCCATTCAAAGTACCTGCTCTAATGTACTTTGCTGAGATGAAACCAGAGTACTTCTTTTCCATAGGATTAAATGCACTCATCTCAGCCTGAGTTTATGGGGCATCAAAAAGAAAGAATGTCAGCTAAGTGATTCTTCAGTTCCCCTCCTTTCTGATGAGGCTTGGTCATGTAGACATCTTTCTTTTTCTTATCCTTGACTTACACTTACCCCTTGGCTTTTGGAGAGTTAGATTATCTTTTAATTTTTTTTTTTTTCTAATCACATGCAACTTAAAAGCTGTGGCAGTCCAAATCTGTTGGAAAGTTCTGAAACGTGGGCTCTCTGGGTCTTGATAATATCTAATGAGATTGTCTGCAGAATTTCATTTGTTGACAATGATGGTCTTGTTATTTTTAAGTGGTTCTTTTTCATATTCCAACAATGCCCTCTGGAGAAGGCTGCAAACAGCTTCTGCCCACATTTCATTTAAGGAGGGTGAATGTGCCTATGTTTTCACGGAGAGGGCAGCTGCAGCCCCAAGAGTATGGCCAGTGTTCCCTCTTATCCTCCTCCTCGTGTGCTGTCAGATTCCTGGTGACAGTGAGCCAGACACTCCAGGAGATGAGCTGCTCAGCGCATCAATACTGTCATTCTCCCCTTGGCTCCTGCCTTCATCGTCCCTTGCCTGCTCTTAGTCTGCTCTTTGCTAACACACATTGACCGCAACACAATTCCTCCATCCTTGCTTGAGTCACAGGCAAGTATGTTCTGTCTTTGATAAAGATGACTTGGTATTTACCCTAACATTCCCTGTGCTACTTCCTTGCTGCCCTCTTTTCTGCCTCCCTTGCCTCTCAGGATGCTCTTTGCAATTCCTTGAAAGGTATCGAATTGATAAACATAAAAGGAAAAAAAAAAGGGAAAACAATAAATAACATTAATAATAACAGTAACCATTTAGGTACTTTGGTTCATCCACACTGTTAGCACTTTGTAAGCATTTTCTCCTTAAATTCTGATGAAGAACCATGGTGAAGTATTTCTATAATTATCTTAATTTTCAGAAAAGGTAGCTGAGACTCAGAATTCACATGACTTTCCCATTGGTAAACCTAGTAAGTGACAGAGACAGGACCTGAAGCCACATGTCCTGCCCAAGTCGATGTTTCTGCACACAATACTGTTATAACTCGTTGCTTGGGGACATGAAGAAAAACACTTTTGAGAAACATCTACATTGTTCATTTTCATAATATTTGGTCTTTGGCAGCCAAGAGTCCCAGTGGCAATTTTGTTTCTCCTTGTTTCACTGTTACTGAAATCCGGGATCCAACGTTCTCTCTGAGCGCGTAATCATCTCTTATCTCCTTTAGCAAGAGGTACTTAACAGACATGTCTTCTGGACCTCATAAAGTGGTGCAGAGGTTAGCTACTATCCCACCATGCTTATGTCAATATTTTATTGTTTTTTAAATACCTTGTGTTAGATATAATCAATACCTTTTTTCCTTTTAAACAGTATCTTTGTAATTTTGTGATAGGAATGGATAGCTAAAGTCTGATTCAGTGTTACAACGCCAGGAGCCAGCTCAGTTTATATGTCCAGCTCACTGCTTTATATGTATTCTCAGTGGATCATTGCAATAGGCAGGTGAGGTTCATCACAATAAGATCTTCATTTTCAGAGAAGAAACTACAGCTCAGTATAATAGCAAGCCACTGTCACCAAGATTATTGCACATTCTCTCAACTGGTCTTTTCACATGTCCTCATGCTCTCACTTT
Source organism: Neomonachus schauinslandi (assembly GCF_002201575.2). NCBI lineage: Eukaryota > Metazoa > Chordata > Mammalia > Carnivora > Phocidae > Neomonachus > Neomonachus schauinslandi. The sequence goes on from NC_058410.1 coordinate 34,163,328, forward strand.
CTTTTCCCACATTATTACAAGAGTGATATGCTTTAAAATGTAAATCTGATCAGGCCACTTCCCTGTGTAAGTCCCCTGCGTGGTTTCCAATTTCCCTTGGAACCAGGTCCAGAATCCTGAATGTGGCTTAGGAGAGTTGCCATGTCTCACCCCTGACCAAGTTCTCAGGCTCATGTATTACTTCTTTACTCAAAACTTCTCTAACCCTCTTCTGCTGGTTTTCTTTCCCAGCTCTAGTATATGCCTATTCAAGTAGAAATCGTATTGTCTGGCTTTCAAGTTATCTGAAAAAGAGCCTGAGCTCCTGTTTGGCTATCCCTTATTGGGCCTGACACACTGGCAAATACAGTAGTTTTATCACATCTCTTCAGCTGTTGCCTGGTTATGCTAAGCTTCACATACCAACCCAGAAAACCATTTTCCACATGTGCTAGGTTGAAGTATGGCCTCTCAAAGATGTCCAATCCCAATCCTCAGGACTTGTGAATGTTACTTCATATAGCAAAAAAAAGACTTTGCGGAAGTGATTAAATTAAGGATCTTGAGATGGGGAGATTATCCTAGATTATCTGGGTTGGCCTGATGTATCACGAGAGTCTTTATGAGAGGAGGCAGGAGATGGAAGTAAGTGGTAGAAGATGTGACAACAGAAGCAAGAGGTTGGAGTGATAAGGAAGGGGCTAGAAGCCAAAGAATATAGGCAACCTCTAGAAGCCAAAAACAAAACAAAACAAAAAAAAGCAAGGAAACTGCTTTTTCCTGAACCCTCCAGAAGGAACACAGCTGTACTGGCAACTTGATTTTAGACTTCTGACTAAGAGAATACGTTTATCTTGTCTTGTGCTACTAAGTTTATGGTAATTTTTTAGAGTAGCAGTAAGAAAGTAACATACCACACACTCAACTTTCAGGAGTCTTCATAACTGAGAAACAGAAGTCATTCCATTCGTTCAACAAATACCAGTGAAGTACTGGGCACTCTACTTTGGATGTTGTCCTTAATGGTCTTTATATATATACATTTTTTATTGTGTTATGTTAATCACCATACCATCATTAGTTTTAGATGTAGTGTTCCATGATTCACTGTTTGCGTATAACACCCAGTGCTCCATGCAGTACGTGCCCTCTTTAATACCCATCACCAGGCTAACACATCCCCCCAACCCCCTCCCCTCTAGAACCCTCAGTTTGTTTCTCAGAGTCCATAGTCTCTCATGGTTCGTCTCCCCCTCCAATTTCCCCCCCTTCATTTTTCCCTTCCTGCTATCTTCTTCTTCTTCTTCTTTTTTTTTTTTTAAACATATAATATATTATTTGTTTCAGAGGTACAGGTCTGTGATTCAACAGTCTTACACATTTCACAGCGCTCACCATAGCACATACCCTCCCCAGTGTCTATCACCTAGCCACCCCATCCCTCCCACCCCCACCACTCAGGGAGACAGAAAATAAACAATAAATGTCATGTTGGAATTATAAGTGCCATGTATTTAGAGAGAGGAAAAAAGGAACAGGAGGAGAATTATAATTTTAAATAAGGTGGTCAATGTGAGACTCAGTGAAAAAAATGAGTAATGTGAAGGAGTTAGGCATATGGACATATGAAAGGGCATTCCCCAGGCAGATAGACAAACCAGTACAAAGGCCATGAAAAAGGATATACCTGGCATGTTTGTGGAATGGTAAGAAGCCAGTCTGGCAGAGGAAAAGTGGGCCAGAGTAGGATAATGAGGTCAGAGAGATAATAGTGGAGCCAATTATATAAGGTATTTCTTTGGATAAAGTGGGTTAGTCTTGAAGGGTTTTGAGCAGAGCCGTAAGATGCACTCAAGGGGCCCCTGGGTGGCTCAGTTTGTTGGGTGACTGACTCCTGATTTCAGCTCAGAATCTCAGCTCAGGTCTTGATCTCAGGGTTGTGAGTTCAAGTGCCACATTAAGCTCCACACTAGATGTGGAGACAACTTTAAAAAAATGCACGAAAGCAGGTTTTTGGAAGACTCACTCTGTTTCTGTTTTGAAAATAAATCCGGATTTGGGGCGGGGATGGGGATAACAAGGATAAAAGTAGAGACACAAGTGAGAAGGCCATTGAAACAACCCAGGCAAGAGATACTGTTGGCTCAAATCAAAATTGTACCTGTGGGATCGGTGAGCAGTGGTAAGATTCTGAATATGCTTTAAAAGGTGGGGCCAACAAGATTTCCTGCTGGAATGGATATGGAAGTGCAATTCCAATATATTTTGTGTAATCAAAGGGGAATGGAGTAATCTTTAGCAAGTAGGGGGAAACTGAGTAAGTAGAACTGAGGGCAAATATTGGGGCATGTTAAGTTTGAGTCCAGTTAGACATCCAAGTGGCGGTGATGAGTGGCAGTTGGATAATCAAGTCTGTCCATCAAGAGAGATCTGGATTGGAGTTGACAGCACGTAGATGGCATTTAAATGATCAAGTGAATGAGAGGCATAGGAGATGGAAGCAGGCTAGGGGGTATACAGAGGCTACCCTATGCAGATTAGAATAAAAAAAATTAGGGGTGATTGGGAACTCTAAATTAGAAATGATTGCAACATTTGTAGGAAAAAAATAATATAGTTTATCTTAGAAAATTAGTTGTCTAGGGACTCCTGAGTGGTACAGTTGGTTAAGCAACTGATACTTGGTTTTTGCTCAGGTTGTGATCTCAGGGTCATGAGATCGAGCCCCACATGGGGCTCTGCATCAGCGTGGAGTCTGCTTCAGATTCTCTCCCCCTCTCTCTTCTAAAATAAAATAAATAAATCTTTTTAAAAATGAAAATTAGTTACCTATTTTTACATAGAGGAAGATATTAATTTTCTATAAAAAAACCCACATTTCTTACATCAAGTCTTCTAGGTTTTTTTTCTATTTAATTCTAACAAAATGCAATATAATGAGTCCACTTAAGTATCAGTATTTGCATTTATTTTTCTTTTTTTAAAATTTTATTTTATTTTATTATGTTAGTCACCATACAGTACATTATTAGTTTTTGATATAGTGTTCCATGATTCATTGCTTTCGTATAACACCCAGTGCTCCATGCAATACGTGCCCTCCTTAATACCCATCACCAGGCTAAACCATCCCCCCACCCCCCTTCCCTCTAAAAGCCTCAGTTTGTTTCTCAGTCCATAGTATCTCATGGTTTGTCTCCCCCTCTAATTCCCCCCCTTCATTTTTCCTTTCCTTCTCCTAATGTCCTCCATGCTATTCCTTATGTTCCACAAATAAGTGAAACCATATGATAATTGACTTTCTCTGCTTGACTTATTTCACTTAGGATAATCTCCTCCAGTCCCATCCATGTTGATGTAAAAGTTGGGTATTCATCCTTTCTGATGGCTGAGTAATATTCCATTGTATATATGGACTGCATCTTCTTTATCCATTCATCTGTTGAAGGGCATCTTGGCTCTTTCCACAGTTTGGCTATTGTGGACATTGCTGCTATGAACACTGGGGTGCATATGGCCCTTCTTTTCACGACATCTGTGTCTTTGGGGTGAATACCCAGTAGTGCAATTGCTGGGTCATAGGGTAGCTCTATTTTTAACTTTTTGAGGAATCTCCACACTGTTTTCCAAAGTGGCTGTACCAACTTGCATTCCCACCAACAGTGTAAGAGGGTTCCCCTTTCTCCACAGCATCTCCAACATTGGTTGTTTCTTGCCTTGTCAATTTTTGCCATTCTAACTGGTGTAAGGTGGTATCTCAATGTGGTTTTGATTCGAATTTCCCTGATGGCTAATGATGATGAACATTTTTTCATGTGTCTGTTAGCCATTTGTATGTCTTCTTTTGAGAAGTGTCTGTTCATGTCTTCTGCCCATTTTTTGACTTATTTTTTTTTGGGTGTTGAGTTTGAGAAGTTCTTTATAGATCTTTACAGCAGTAGTATCATTTTCCAGAGCCCCGTAAATCTCCACACATTATCGTTGAAGATACCTCTTCCTTAAGAAGTGAAAAATCAGGGGTGCCTGGCTGGGTCAGTCAGTAGAGCATGTGGCTTTTGACCTTGGCTTGAACTTTAAAAAAAAAAGTGAGGGGCACCTGGGTGGCTCAGTCAGTTAAACATCTGCCTTTGGCTCAGGTCGTGATCCCAGGGTCCTGGAATCGAGCCCAGCTTCGGGCTCCTTGCTCAGCAGTGAGCCTGCTTCTCCTTCTCCTCCCTGCTTATGCTCTCTCTCGCTATCTCTGTCTCTCTCTCTCAATAAATAAATTTTAAAGAAGTGAAAAATCAGTATGGTGACTAGAAAAAAAAATAATTTTGTGGTGTGGGAAATGGGTTTCCCAAGCATATGGTTGTAGTCTCCTCCCTCATCTGACAGGTTGTTCTACTGTGCTCTTTTGCTGGAATTGGGTGATAGCACTTACCAGGTATTTGCCACTTTATATTTTTTAAAATCCTTTAATATATGATATTATTTATTCCTTACAATAGTCTTAGGAAGCAGATAATGTTATTCTCATTTATAGGTAAGGAAACTTAGGCTCAAAGAGGCAAAGCAATTTATCCATGGTCACTAGCAAATTTTGGACTTGACACAAACTTAGAGCCACCAGCTCTTTTCCTACTTCATTAAGATGCATGAAAAACTTTAAATTATTAAGTTTTTTGGTTTTTTTTTTTTTGAATATCAGTTCAGGGAAAGAAAGAAGGTAAAGGACATTTCCTGGGCTTATTAGAAATGGTCTACTAGCTATTAAAAAGTGGTCTAAGGTTGTATAAAATCTAAAGAAGATTAAGGTATGATAAATTTCTTCTAAGAAATTACACTTTCTTAGTTCTTGTGTGCTTCTCTCTTGAGAAGATTACTTAACGTATATGGCATAACTGTTCCTTGATTTTTCCAAACCTGCCTTGAGATTGGTCATAATCAGAAAGCATCATGTAATGGCCATTGAAGACTAGTTGCGTGCTCTGGCTCACTAAAATGGGACTTGCTAATCATCCCCATTTTCCCATTTGGTCTGAAATTTCCTGTCACTCTTCTCTCTTATGTTTTCTAAAGTCTGTACCATGTGACTGTGAATTAAAAAGCAGTGTTTTAGGAATTCTTGGATAGATTTTATGAGTACTGTGAGAAGAAGTAATAGTACCAGAAGTGGGTGATACCATTATTGTTATAAACAAGTTGGCATGGGGGTAAGATTTCTAACTTGATTATTTGCTGCCATTGATGAAGTCTGGCTTTATGGGGATGAAGAGTGAGACTGCCTTAGAGTATTGAAAGAAAAGGGAGGTATTGGGGAGCAGAAGGGACAGGACAGATAAAGTTAGGCCTGGTGGCTGGGAACCCACTATGTGGAAAGCAACGAAGAGTGACTCCAGAAGGAGTGGGGATCTGGATATGATGCTTATCAGTAAGATATATGTGTAATTGGAGAGGAAATAACATCTCACAGGACAGCATCCAGGTATATTTAGTTAGATGCTTCCATGTGAAAGAAACAAGACATCAGAGTTTGGTGACAGTGTAACTTGGGAGTAAATAACCATTAAAGAGAACAATTTGGTAGAAGTGAGCTAGTGGATGGGTGGGAGCATTTGGAAACTCAGAGAGAGTTAAGATTGTTACCCGATTCCTCTTCTCTCTCCCCAAATATATAAAGTTATATACAGGGTAGGTGTGTTTTCAGAGAATACCATTGCTTTAGTATAATCAATATGCCCAACCTAAATAAAGTAGGATATTCCTGAAAGCATTAAATGGGCACTCTATGACACTTACAGTCACCAAGGAGCCTATCCCTGTTTTGTTGTTTTTCTTAGGTTCATCTATGGCTGAGAATAATAGAAAACTGGTATTTACTTAGGTTAAGCTGGAAGGTAGTGGAAGAACATAATAGTAGGCAATTAAAACTTCTATTAAAAGTTTATTCTGTTGGAAGGAACAGGAAACCAAAATTTTAAGAAACTTTAAATCTAATATTTGGGAGAACACTGATTTAGGAATTAGAAGACAGCTTGCTACTGATCATTAGTTCAATGATATTGAGCAAGTCATTGGATCTTATTTTTTTATCTGTAAAATGAGGATAATAAGCCTATGTCAATGAGTCCACCCACTCAACAGACATTTCCTGGGCAGCCACTGTGCGCTAGGCCCTGTGCTAGCCTTCGGGGGTACAAAGTGGTCTCTGCCCACGAGGACTTCAGGGTTGACTGAATGATAGGGTTGTTGTAAAGAGTATATATGTTTATGAGATGCATATAACAACACTGCACATGGTAAGGCACTATATAAATATAAGATAGTATTATTTGTGTCAGTGAACATTCATTAAGCACTGAATGTGATAGACCCTGTACAAAACATACTCTTAAGCTGTTGTATAAGATCTGTAGTCTTACTTTGCTTCTAATTTTTCTTTCTGTTAAGAGTTTGTGTTTCTAAGCATAACTTCCTTGAAAACAAAGACACCCTAAGAAGCAATGAGAATTTCACACCCACACCATGCCCTTTTATTCATTAGCTTTCTTTCCTTTTCTCTTATTTTGAAAATAATGAAGCTGAAGGAGAGAAACTGCCAAGAAGTGCCAGGCAAGCGTTACAGCTGCCACATACAGAATGGCAGAAATTCACAAGCAAAATGCAACTGTGGGTATATTTCGAAGGTAGAACAAATAGGATTTTCTGATCGGTTGAATACGAAGTGTGAGAGAAGTAAAAGATTTAAGAATGCTTCCAAAGATTATGGCTTGGGAATCTGGGGAGGATATGTTTGCCATCATTTAACACAGAGAAGCCTTCAGGGAGAGAAGGTAGGGGAATAGAGTGGTAGAAATCATATGTTTGAGTTTGGAATATGTTATATTTGAGACTTCCGTTATCTTCCAAGTGAAGATGTTAGGCAGTTAAGACATGTGAATCTGAAATTCAGGAGACAGGTCTGGGTTGAAGGTGTAAGTTTGAGTCATCAGCATCTTTATGCTTTAGCCAGGAGACTGTGTGATCACCAAAAGAATGAGTATGGATTGAAGAGGGATGAGAGCCAAAAATAGACCCAGAGCACTCCAGCTTTTAAGAAGTCAAGGAAAAATGAAACCGATAGAAGGAAATCCAGGGAGAGGCACCCTAAAGCCATAGGAAAAAGCATAACAACTCTGTTACCCTATCAGATGTAACCTATCAGAAGTTGTTAACAGGAGGACTGACAATTGATCATTGAACTTATCGACATGGAGATCATTGGTGATCTTGACAAGAGGAAATTTAATAGAATGGCAGGGAGAAAACCTGGGTCGAAGAGGGTTTAAGAGAGATGAAGAGGAGAAGAATTAGAGGAGATATGTGAAAATACTTTCAGAGAGTTTTGCTTGTAAAGAAGATAAGAGACAGGGGTGATAGCTGGCAAAAAAAGTCTTTCTTCTTTTGTTTGTTTGTTTTTTTAACGTGGGAGAAATAACAGAAAGGAAATGACCCAGGACGGGAGAAATTGATGTTGCAGGTCGGGGGAGAATTGTTGGAGACATATTCTCCAACAATGAACTGAGAAATATTAAAGTAATCAAATGAGGAGACCATAAGACCAAGGTGACTCTACTACCTTGGTAGCCTATGTAAGCAAGCCAAAACCTAAGCCAGCGTCAGTTCCTATAAATGCCTCAGGGTGAAGAAGAACAACCACTCACAAGCAGCTAACTAGGCTTTCCCAAATAATGCAGTAGCTTAAGCTAGAGCCAATCGAATAATTTCCTTGCTTTGCTTGTGTTCTCTATAAAATCCTTGTCCCTGGCTCTGCTCGGGAGTGCTTCGCCACTTCCAGTGTGATGCTGTTCAACTGGAATTGATGTTTGCTCAAAAACTCCTAAAATTTTTAATATGCCTCAGTTTATCTTCTAACAAAATGAATGGGATATAGTTAGCAAAATGGCTAGATGAGAAGGAATGGGATATAGTTCATAAAATGAGGGACTGGCTGTGGAGAAGTCCATGGATATGTACATGGATAGAGGACCAAGTGTTCCTTGGTAGTACAGGGGGGGAGTCAATGGATGTGAGTACAGATGCTGGCCAGTAGGTAGGTGGTGGTGGTGGGACTCTGGGAAGTTCTTTTCTGGATCCTAAGTTCTTTCTTAGTGAAGCAGGGGGAATCCAGGTCATCAGTTGAAAGCAAGCACAGAGAAGAAGTGTTGGAGGTTTAGGCAGTGTGAGTGTGTATGTGTGAAACAGTCATTCAGCAGAGCAGGAGAGTAAATGAACGAGAGAAGTACTGTGTGATAGCCCCTTTTCTCGTTGGATAACATACTGTCCCAGTTTGCCCAGGTCTCAGGGGATTCCTGGGACCTGGACTTTCAGTGCTAAAACTGGGATAGTCCTGGGCAAACCACGATGGTTACTCATACTAGTTTTTCATCATGAATTGAGGGAAGTTGATGGGGTTACTTTTCTGCAGTCATGAATAGCTACATGAGTGCAGGGTTAAATTAGGAAGTGAAGGAAGATTGAGATTTCATCATAATTGTAGTTTTGCTAAAGAATACAACAAACACTATGAACCATCAATGCCACTGGGAGGTATATACCCCAAAGAATCAAAAACAGAGTCGTGAAGAGAGATTTATATTCCCATGTTCACAGGGGCATTGTTCACAATGGCCAAAAGGTGGAAGCAACCAATGTGTCCATGGACAGATGAATGGATGAATAAAATGTGGTGCATATATGAAATGGAATATTATTTGGCTTTAAAAGCAAAGGAGATTCTGACACATGGTACAACATGGATGAGCCTGAAGACACTGAGGTAAGTGAAATAAGACAGCCACAAAAATATGAGAATTCACTGACTCCACCTGTATGAGGTGGAATCTAAAATAGTTAAGAGCCCTAGAATAGTCAAATGTATTGAGACAAACCAGAATGGTGGTTGCCAGGGACAGTTAATAGGAGGAGGAACCTGTCCCCATCCATGGGAATAGGAGTCTGAGTGGGATTATTTGGAGGGTCCCAAGTAGGGGAACAACTAGTTTGAAGTTTGTAAAGTGAAGTTACATGAGGAGCCAGGGCAGAACCTCATCTCTTGGTGCCTTTTTCAGCAACAGCGGATTTTTCCTATGTTTTCCTCCATCTTAGACAAAAGCAGCTTTTCCCTCCCAGGTTGTTAGCCTAAAAACTGAGTAATTTCCAGGTTGTCCTTCTTTGCCTTCCGTTACCATCATCCCCTCTGTGAGACTGTTTTAGTCCCTCTGCCATTCCAGGGGCACTCAAGGGTATCTTCTATAAATGATGCCCTTCGCATTGGTGTCAGGTGGGATGCTTCTGTATGGGCCCTTGAGCAGGGAGAGAAACATGAAGAGCCTGATGTGCCTGCGGTGATTGAATGGGGGATCAACAAGAATATAATAGACATAAAAATGAAACTTGTATTTCTAAGCACTGCCAAGGCCAAGTCTCAGTACAATATCTGCGTAGACTTCAGGAATCAGATTTTGTGCCATACCCTTAAATGAATGAATTTCAAATATAAAAACACAGCTCTGCTCTGCACCTTTTGTGACGTGCTTGTGAAACAGAATCTGGCCATGCATTTCGGCTACTGGGAAAAAGCCCATTGTTTACTTCATATTTTATGCTTAGATTTTAATTTTTCAGCTGAATTACTTTTTTCAGCCGAGATTAAAGTGACCTGACACACATATGAAGAGATATATGTACCCCCATGTTTATGGCAGCATTATTTACAATAGCGAAGATATGGGAGTAACCTAAGTGTACATCAGTGGATGAATGGGTAAAGATGTGGCATAGCATATACAACGCAATATTACTCAGCCATAAAAAAGAATGAGATCTTGCTATTTGTGACAACATAAATGGACCTAGAGGGTATTATGCTAAGTGAAATAAGTGAGACAGAGAAAGACAAATACTGTATTTCACTTAAATGTGAAATCTAAAAAAAAAAAAAAAAAAAGACAAAACAGAAACAGACTCATAGATACAGGCAACAAACTCTTGGTTGCCCAAGTAGAGAGGGGTTGGGAGGCAGGCGAAATGGATGAAGGAGATGAAGAGGTACAAACTTCCAGTTATAAAATAAATAAATCATGGGGATGTAATGTACAGCATAAGGAATATAATCAATAATACTGTAATAACTTTGTATGGTGACAGATGGTAATTAGACTTGCTGTGGGAATCATTTTGTAATGTATAAAAATATCAAATCACTGTGATGTACACCTGAAGCTAAAAAAAAAAAGTTACCTACAACTATAGGAACAGTTAGAGCATATTTTTATTTGGGCCAAGAAGATAAAGGCCATTAGGGGTATCAGACCAAAGACATCATTGTAGTATTTTTTCAGAACCTCTGACTTTAATGTCTTACTTATCTAGACTATTAGACTAGAGTCTTATAGTGCATTTCTTTTATTTATAGTCATCATAGGAAGTCAATTTGTCACTACTCTGGTCATGCAGTGGAAAATTACCTAATGAGCGCTGACTTTCTGTGTGCTAGGGTGGAGATGGATTATAGTGTCAAAATCAGGCTACTGTGGTTGTGATACTGTCCAATGCAATTCAGAAATTCTTTACTGACCTTCACATTATGCACAGATTTCTGCTGTTTCTCAGCATGATTTTCACTAACTTGGCAATTTGCAATATTGATCAATTCAGAGTTCTATTCAAGTATCTGCTACAAAATATCAAGTTGTGAATTTTTTTAAAGGTCAGTGTACAGGTTTTACCTTAGTACATTTCATGTAGAAAATAAAATGATTCTTCTTACCTGCCTTAGATGTGTCTAAGATGGGCAGAAATGTGGGGAAACTTGGAGTGAGAGAGGTAGGAGTCTCTAGGGGGCAGCATTCAATGGGTTTAAGCCAGTTATCACCATTTGCTGAGAGCAGCCAATGGGAGCAAGGGTGTTGTTAGGAAGATGGGCACGTGGGGCAGAAATGCCAAGGGTGAACCAGCTCTTCTTTCTGTGAAGCACTGAGAACCCCTCTCTTCCTTCCCACTGAGGAATTGTATCAGTGAGTGTCCAACAGGAAACAGAAAACACAAAAATACTGAATAGAGAAAATTCAACATAAAGAATTAACAGGGGATTTCAGTAATGAGGGATTGGCAAATCTGAGCCAAGAGAATGCTAACAAATATAAGAATAGCAGATAATAGGAGTAGCCATCACCCCAGGCATTGAAGTGGAGCACCCCAGGAGAATGCCATGTTTCCCAGGGTGGAGATGCAGACATTCCCGGAGAGGGCGCAGTCATGGCTCACTGGGTATGTGAAGTTCACTAGGCATATTCCCTCTGGAGTGCTGGGAGAAGCCGTCCTCATGGCGGTGCTGTGCCTCAGAACTCTGCAGATTGCAGTGGTCTGGGAATGCTTTTTTAGGGGAGGAGCCATGTCCGCCAGCCCTCATGGAGAGGTGCTAAGCAGTGGCTTTCCCCTAGGAAACTGCCCAGGGGGAGGGAGGTGCTGAGAATCCAGCCTCCGTGAGACAGACTATCGTGGACATGTCTGAGGGGGGTGTGCCAGTAAAGGGATCACTTGCTGCTGGCCTATAGGCATTGCTGAGAAAATCACACACTCTGCAGGAGCCCTAGAAGCTCAGTACTTCAGTCCAGGCAGAGAAGCCTCTCCCTCGTCCAGCATCCCTCTCTTGACAGTCAAACGCTGGGCCAGCTGGCGATGGAGAGAGATTTGCAGAATTCAGCTCTGTTTTTGCAGAGCATGGAAGAAACGTGGATTTGGAGCTGAGAGATAATATATGGATAACTCACACTGTGCTCTAGATGTCTCCCTACCACCTCTCATTCTTTGAATGAGGATGACCGTGTTGCTCCTTGCTTTCTGGAGAAAATTCTATTTAAACAAAAACGTTTGCTGCGAGGTGCCCTCTTTTGTGCTTAGAGCCAACTATGAGATTCAAAGTCTCTTAATGAAGAAAAAGACTTAGTGCACAGCATAACATGCCCTGCACATAAAACAATTACAGCTCTGTGCCAGGTGTCATTACTTTGGACAAGCCCTCACAACAATACCCAGAGATTGATCTGAGGCTCTGGTAGAGAACAGCAAGAAAGCAATTTAGAAAAGCAATAATAAAATGGATGGTGGCGGCCAAAGTCTATTCACAGGGAATTACCTTAAATATATTTGCCATTTTAGCTTTCTGGAGTGTTTCCTTTGTAATTACACAGAGGCCTCTAAGGGACTCTAGTTTCTTTATCAGCTCCTTCAAATTACATCTGTAGAAGACGAGGCAAATAGTTATCTAGGTCAGCACAGTTTTTGTATTTATTTGTCTTCTGCATATATTTCTTAACAAACAACACAAAAGAAAAAGGCACTTAGTCCTAACACAAGAAAACTGAAATCTAGTCTTTTTAATAGGACTCTAGTCAATTGAAATCAAATCAGAACCTATACTTCTTCATCTACTTGGGGAAGAGACCGCTTCTTTGGCAGATGTGGCAGATCTGCTGGTTTTTCATTTTCTGAGCTAAAGATTCCCCCCCCCCCCCGTGCACCCTGCTCCAGTATATTCACATGCCCACAAAACAGTGCAGCTATAGTAGTTACTACCCTGGTAGGAAACCTGCACGTGCAGATGTTTGCTACAGCAGGAGGTCCCACGGCTCAGGCACTATGTCCCCACTGTGTAACAAAGCACCCTGGGAGGGAGAGCAAGGAGGCCGTCAGAACCGAGCTGCTAGTTCTATATGATTTGCACACAATGATTGACTTGTTCAGCCTCTTTGCTTTCACTACTCCTGAAGAGGATGCAGAAAATAATCCAGAATGAAGGCAGAAGAAGTAATTTCCTTTTTGCTTAGAAGAGAATTTGGCATCTTTCAAGACGTGAACTAGGACCCATAAGGGAGTTGTTCAAAATAATCAGCACATAGCAATGGACAAATGGTGGTCTTTAGCACCTAAAAGCATGGTCAACTTTAAGTTATGTATAGATTTTATGAAAAAAGGCAATCAAAATGAAGAAAACTAAAAAATGATAACCTTGTTGCCAGTTAATAATAATGTTATACTCTGATGTTTGTGGTTTTCTGAGTGTTTTTTAAACCTGTAGTGATTTCTTTTCTCATTCTGAATGTTCACTTTATTAAGAGAAAGTATGTAATAAATACCACCAGAAAACTAACAGATTTTCCTTATATGAAAAAATGAATATGAAATGAAAAGAAAATGAAAGGAAAGTTTGGAGTAGGGAAGGTTTTGGAGATATGGAAGGGACATCCACAGGAGTAAAGACAACAAAAAGTGAACTCTAGTAGGTTTTATACCTATTTTTTATTTCAGGCAATTATATAAAGGGAAATATGACTAATTCTAGAGTTTAAATACACACACAGGAGACCTTAAAGTTTTGAGAAAAAGTCATCGAATTAAAAAAATGAAGTCTTTAGCACCTGTTAAAGCCATCTCTAGGGAGATAATTCATTTAATAGAAACTGTGGTCTCAGATATCTAGCAGAATAACACTAATCCCTCAAGAGCTTTTGAGTGATGAGTAATCTGCTACTGTATCCCTTATCACATTTTATTTTTCTAGGAATTAGAGTGTGCTGAATTTTTAAAAAGCTTACTGTATGCAAGACTTGAAATTATTATTATTTAGCATAGAATGACAGGGTGGTTTCAGGGACTAATAATCAACTGAGTTACTCTTAAGATTGCCTGGTACACATATTCCCAGGCTGGCAGTGACCAAAGTCCATTACTATTGGACAGTTGTACAATAGACCATTGTATTTATGTTTCCCTAGACTCAAGCTTGAAACAGGAAGAATTTTCTGCCTTAGGAACTCTCTCTGATCCTTAACTTTTCCATAATTGTTCGCTTTCCCTAGCTACCTCTAATATTTGTTGTTTCCTCAGGTCCTGCTCAGGTCCATAAATTACATGTTCCATGAAACTTGATCCCTTAGCAATGTTGGTTATAGCACACCCTATATCAGGAGAGGATGCAGAATCAGAAATGCATTGAATCAGCTTCTCCTACTGCATAAGCTGTTCCCCCAAAGGGAGGCAGGCTCACTGGGAGCCTGTAATAATCCAGGCCACTAGGGCACCACTTCATAAATTACTCTTTCTTCATGGTCAGCTTTTCTCTTCATTGCAATTTTCTTGGCTACTAGTGGTGACTACTTTTAATACCCAAAAAAGAGAGAAAGTGGGGCAATGACAGGGAAAGAATAGAAGCAGGATCCAGAGCTTGAAATAATTTTAGGACAGCATTGCTGACTGTAAAACATGGTCTACTGAGTGGAGTAATGTTAGATGTTTTATCCATCCATCCATCTGTTCACCCAGATGGCAGAATGAATATTCTAAAAAAAAACAAAAAACCTCCATGGATATTATGTAGAGAAAGTTGTAAGATTAAATGTAAAAAGAATACATATAAAACTGAAATTTAGGTATGAAAGATGAATTATACAAGTACAGTATGGAAGAACCCTACCTTGAGCACTGTGTACATGGGTAAAACACAATAGGTAATTAAAATGTTAGCATCAGCCAAATAGCTGCTGAAAATCTTTGCAATCATGTAAACAGAATTAAATGTCTGTCTCTGTGGTTTAAGAGTCATGTTTTCCTTGATTTTGTTTGCCTTACATCAGGCCATTTGGTTCTGCACACCACATTTAAGAGGAGCGCTGAACATTGGAATTCTCAGACTGAGAGTGGTCAGGAAGCTGTTGGAATGTGATTCTAGGAGCTGCTGATGGCCATCTTTCCAGGTACTTCTCTGCAATATGAAGACTAAAGTCAACAAGTACAGGGACAGATATGGTTTGTCAGTATTTGAAATACCTTCATCAAGAATCCATATTGCTACAGGTGAGTGCTTAGCATTTCAAATATTATCAAATTCCTCACCAGAAAGGTTATTAGTTTAAGCAATTTTAGAAACATTTTCTTTTTTCTTTCTTTTTTTTTTTTTTAAGAAACAATTTCTTAATTGGCAAAATGAGTCATGTTCAAGATCAATGTGTTTGGTTAGCAACATTGTGCTGGTACGAAGTATAAAACTCCAGATAGCTCAGAAGACTTCTACAGTTATTGTAATGCTTAAGGTCTACAGCCCATCAGTCTTAAGTTCTTCCAGTTCATGGGAATCCAGTCGTCTCACCTGACTGTAAGTCTAGGTAGTTCTGCCATGAAGATATTGTTTCTGTATTGAAGCAAGCTTTTCATGCAAGGTGTGGTAAAGCAAAGACCACAAGCATGTGACTGTTTTTGTACCTGCTTGCTAATAAATGTTTGCCTTCTTTTTTGTGGGGGGAGTGCTGGTGAGCAGAATTTGGTTCAAGACTTGCTTTCTTTGTGATATACCATCTGTTATTGAAGTTACATACATGTGGTGTATGTGTGTTTGTGATCATGTGTGGTATCAGCTGCTACGTACCTCAATCCACAGGAAGATAGCAACATTTAGCTCCCAAATCTGCTATTTGCTGAAATGATCAAACTATGGCACATCTATTTGCAACAAGGGGTGGAGGTTTCAATACCAGTGCGGAGATGGCCTTGCAGCTTCAGGCCCCGTACGTGGTAGAGTGAGCTCTGAGCTCTAATCACAAAGGTGAACAGAACTGCCTCATGGGGATGCCTCCATAGGCCAGGGCACTTTAAGACTCTCATGATAGGCACACAGTCAAAAACTACAAAACACATAAGGTACTCTACCATCCTGAGGTTGTTAAGTGGCACAAAACTTGGGAGCATTCCCAGTCAAAGAATTATAGATAATAGAACAACTTAGAAAAAATTAAAATATAAGATTCTTTAAATGACAAGAGATACAGAAGAAGAAATTGAATGCATAAGATGACCATAGGATATTATTTCTTTTTTTTTTTTTTTTTTAAAGATTTTATTTATTTATTCATGAGAGACAGAGAGAGAGACAGAGACAGAGGGAGAGGGAGAAGCAGGCTCCCAAGGAGCAGGGAGCCCGATGCGGGACTCGATCCCAGGGCCCTGGGATCATGACCTGAGCCGAAGGCAGACGCTTAACCGACTGAGCCACCCAGGCGTCCCGGATATTATTTCTTAAAAATTAGGGGAATGGGGTGCCCGGACGGCATCTGACTCATGGTTTTGGCTCAGGTCATGATCTTGGGGTCCTGAGATTGAACCCCATATTGGGCTCCTGAGCTCAGCTCGGAGTCAGCTTGGGATTCTCTTTCTCCGTCTCCCTGTGCCCCTCTCCCTGCTCTCACGCTGTCTTCTCTCTCAAATAAATAAATAAATAAATAAATAAATAAATAAATAAATAAATAAATAAAATATTTAAAAAAATAAATAAAAATTAGGGGAAGGTGTAAAAACAACAAAATAGGAATTTTAGAAATGAAAACATTATCATTGAAATGAAAAAGTGAAGAGATGGGATAAATGGTACCTTAACTCCAGTGAAAAGAAAACTGATGAAATGCAAAAAAGCAGTGAAGAAATCAGAATACGGTGGAAGGAAATAAAGAAATGGAAAATACGTAGACTCTAATTTACCAGATCTGTCATGAAATAATGATACTGTAGACCCTTTCCTTGCATGGGAGAAATATGTCTCTTCTTAGCAATGTGTTCATATTGTTATAGGTTTCTATAAAATTTGCAAAAGTGGAATTTCAAACTAAATTGGTTAAGACTGCTGTATCTTTCCAATGCTCTTGGTCCCTGTCACATATTCCTCATGTTGGGTAGCATTGGAATGGCTATGTATATCCATGGGAAAATTGACTTGGGGATATTTTGGGATATATTTATGTAGTGTGTAATAACTTCTCTGTGTAGCTAAGTTACTGTGGGGATCTTAAGATAGGAACAGCTTCCAGGAATGCTTTGCTACACTGTGACAAAATACCTGGCATCATGTCACAGAAAGGCAAGGCCAGAGGTTGTTGTCATGATAGGAAAATGTCCGATAGCCCCCATCACTGAGGCAGTAAAATAAGGTTTTCCATTTGTATGTTCTTATTCAAGCACAATTAGCATACTCTGTTTTATTAGTTTCAGGTGTATAGTATAGTGATGTAATAATTCTATACATTACTCAGTGCTCATTATGGAAAGTATACTCTTAACCCCCTTCAAATACTTCATCCATTCCTCCACACCCCCCCCCCCCCCCCCCCCCCCCCCCCCCCAACCATTTTTCTGTATTTAAGGGTCGGGGTTTTTTTGGTTTTTCTCTTTTTTTTCTTTGTTAGTTTATTTCTTAAATTCCACACGAGTGAAATCATATGGTATTTGTCTTTCTCTGACTTTTGATTACTGAAGCTTTGTAATAAAGTCTGGAATTGAGATACTTCCAGTTTTATGTATCTTTTTCAGGATTGCTTTGGTTATTCAGGGTATTTTGTGGTTTCATACAAATTTTAGAATTGTTTGAGTTCTGTGAAAAATGCTGTTGGTATTTTGATAGGGATTGCATTAAATCTGTAGATTGCTTTGGGTAGTATAGACATTTTAACAGTATTTGTTTTCCCGATCCATGAGCATGGAGCATCTTTCCATTTCTTTGCATCATCTTCAATTTCTTTCATCAGTGTCTTTCACCCTCTTGGGTTAAGGTTATTCCTAAGTATTTTATTATTTTTGGTGCAGTTGTAAGTGGGGTTGTTTTCTTACTTTCTCTTTGGCTACTTCATTATTAGTGTAGAAATGCAATGGATTTCTGTACATTGATTTTGTATCCTGCAACCTTACTGGATTCCTTTATCAGTTCTAGCAATTTTTTGTTGGTCTTTAGGATTTTCTTTCTTTCTTTTTTTTTGGGATTTTCTATATGAAGTATCATGTCATCTGCATATAGTGAAAATTTTACTTTTTCCTTATAAACTTGGATGTCGTTTATTCCTCTTTCTTGTCTGATTATTGTGGCTAAGACTTCCAGTAGTATATTGAATAGAGGTGGTAAGAGTGGACATCCTTGTCTTCTTCCTGATCTTAGTGGAAAAGTTCTCAGTTTTTTACCATTGAGTATGTTGTTAGGTGTGGGTTTTTCATATATGGCCTTTATTATGTTGAGCTATGTTCCTTCTAAACCTACTTTGTTGAGAATTTTTATCATAAATGGAAGTTATACTTTGTCAAATGCTTTTTCTGCATCTGTTGAAATGATCATATGGTTTTTGTCCTTTCTGTTTGATGTGATGTATGATGTTGATTGATTTGTGAATATTGAACCACCCTACATCCTGGGAATAAATCCCTCTTGATTGTGGTGAATGATTTTTTAAATGTATTGTTGGTTTTGGTTTGCTAATATTTTGTTGAGGATTTTTGTATCCATGTTCATCAGAGATATTGGCCTATAGTTCTCTTTCTTTGTGGTGTCTTTATCTGGTTTTGGTATCAGGGTAATGCTGGCCTCAGAGAACGAATTTAGAAGTTTTCCTCCTCTTCTATTTTTTGGAATAGTTTGAGAAGAAGAGTATTAACTCTTTAAAAAATGTTTGGTAGAATTCACCTGTGAAGCCATCTGGTCCTGACCTTTTGTTTTGTTGGGAATTTTTTGATTACTGATTCAATTTCATTGCTGGTAATAAGTCTTTAAATTTCTATTTCTTCCTGCTTCAGTTTGGTAGGCTATATGTTTCTAGGAATTTATCCATTTCTTCTAGGTTGTCCAATTTGTTGTCATATAATTTTTCATAATATTCTCTTATAATCTTGTGTATTTCTGTGGTGTTGGTGAGTCTGACTGGAACCAGCTCTTGGTTTCACTGCTCTGTTCTATTGTTTTTTTAGTTTCTATGTCATTTATTTCTGCTCTAATCTTTATTATTTTCTTCCTTCTACTAGCTTTGGGTTTTGTTTATTCTTTTTCTAGCTCCTTTAGGTATAAGGTTAGGTTGTTTCTTTGAGATTTTTCTCAGTGCTTGAAGTAGGCCTAATTGCCATAAACTTCTCTCTTAGAACTGCTTTTGCTGCATCCAAAGATTTTGGACCATTGTGTTTTGATTTTAATTTGTCTCCATGTATTTTTGATTTCCTGTTTGATTACTTGGTTGACCCATTCATTGTTTAGTAGCATGTTATTTAAGCTCCATGTATTTGTTCTCTTTCCAGATTTTTTTCTTTTGATTGATTTCTAGTTTCATATCACTGTGGTTGGAAAAGGTTTATGCCATAATTTCAGTCTGTTTGAATTTGTTGAGACTTGTTTTGTGGCCTAACATGTGATCTATTTTGGAGAATGTTCCATGTGCACTTGAAAAGAAAGTGTATTCTAATGTGTTGGGATGAAATGTTCTGAATATATTTGTTAGATCCATCTGGTCCATGTGTCATTCAAAGTCACTGTTTGCTTGTTGATTTTCTCTCTAGATGATCTATCCATTGATGTAAGTGGGTTGTTAAAGTCCTCTAGTATTATTGTATTACTACTGATTTCATCCTTTATGTCTATTAATAGTTGCTTTATGTATTGGGTGTTTTTATGTTGGGTGCATAAATATTTATAATTGCTATATTTTCTTGTTGGATTGTTCCCTTTATGATTGTGTAGTTTACTTCTTTGTCTCTTGTTACAATCTTTGTTTTAGAATCTATTTTTTTCTGATGTAAGTATTGCTATCCCAGCTTTCTTTACATTTCCATTTGCATGATAAATGTTTCTCCATCTCTTCACTTACAATCTGCAAGCATCTTTAGGTCTGAAATGAATCTTTTCTAGGCAGCATATAAATGGGTCTTGGGGCACCTGGGTGGCTCAGTTGGTTAACTGTCTGCTTTTGGCTCCGGTCATGATCCCAGGGTCCTGGGATTGAGCCCTGTGTCAGGCTCCCTGTTCAGCAGGGAGTCTGCTTCTCCTTCTCCCTTTGCCCCTCCCCCAGCTCTTGCTCTCTCTCTCTCTCTCTCTCTCAAATAAATAAAGAAAATCTTTAAAAAAAAATACATAGGTCTTGCTTTTTAGCTATTCAGTCACCCTATGTCTTTTGATTGGAGAATTTAGTCCATTTACATTCAAAGTAATTATTGGTCGGTATATAGTTATTGCCATTTTGTTACTTATTAGTTGTTGTTTGGGTTTTTTTTTTTCTTGTTTGTTTCTTTCTTCTCTTGCTCTCTTCCCTTGTGGTTTGATGGCTTTCTTTAGCTATGTGCTTGGATTCCTTTCTCTTTATTATTTACATATCTATTAGGGGTTTTTGATTTGTGGTTACCATTAGGCTTATATGTAACATCCTATGCATATAGCAGTCTATATTAATGATGGGTGCTTAAGTTTGAACCAATTCCAAAAGCACTCAATATTTACTCCCCCCCTCCATACTGTATGCATATGATGTCATACTTTATATTCATTTATTTTGTGAATTCCTTGAATGAATTTATAATTGATTTTACTGCTTTTGTGCTTTAGCCACCATACCAGTTTTGTATTTGTTCTGTTTTTTAGAGTGTGAGCATTGGTTGGGGCAGGGGTGGGGCAGAGGGAGAAGGAGAGAGAATCTTAAGCAGGCTCCACACCCAGCAGGGAGCCCAACACATGACCATGAGATCAGAACCTGAGCCAAAATCAAGAGTCAGATGCTTAACTGACTGAGCCACCCAGAAACCCCCTCCATACTAGTTTTATAGTGATTAGTCTACTACTTTTATTATGTTTGTTTGTACCTGTGATTTTTTTTTTCCTTTCCTAACTTTTTTTTTACTCCTGATTATGACCTTTTATTTTTACCTCAAGAGTTCCCTTTAATGTTTCTTGTAAGGCTGGTTTGGTAGTGATGAATTTAGCTTTTGTTTTTCTGGAAAACTACTTATCTCTCCATCTATTCTGAATGATAGTCTTGCTGGATAGAACATTCTTGGTTGCAGGTTTTTTCCTTTCTGCACTTTGAATATATCATGCCACTCTCTCCTGGCCTGCAAAGTTTCTGCTGAAAATCAGCTGATAGCCTAGGCGGTTTCTACTGTAACTGTTTCCTTCTACTGCTTTTAAAATTTTCTCTTTGTCACTACTTTTTGCCCTTCTTTAAATTACTGTGTGTCTTGGGTGTGGATCTGGTGCTTCCTGGATTTGGGTGTTTGCTTCCCCCCCGCCCCCAGATTAAGGAAGTTTTCAGCTATTATTTGTTCAAATAAATTTTCTGTCCCCTTTTCTCTCTCTTCTCTTTCTGGAATCCCTGTAATGCAAACGTTATTATGCTTGATGATGTCTCTGAGGTCCCATAATCTATTCTTATTTTTTTATTATTCTTTTTTCTTTTTGCTATTCATCTTGGTTGCTTTTCATTACTCTGTCTTCCCAGCTAGCTGGTTCATTCTTCTGCTTCCTTTAGTCTACTATTTATTCCCTCTACTGTATTTTTAATTTCAGTTATTGAATTCTTCATTGATTGGTTCTTTTTAATATTTTCTATCTCTTTGTTGAAGGTTTCACTGAGATCCTCCAGTCTTTTCTCAAGCCCAGTAAGTATCTTTATGACCATTACTTTGAATTCTCTATCAGGCATATTGCTTATCTCTACTTCACTTAGCTCTATTATGATTTTGTCTTGTTCTTTCAATCAGGACTAATTCCTCTGTCTCCTTATTTTGTCTAACTCACTGTGTTTGTTTCTATGTATTGGGAAAGTCAGCTACATCTCCTGGTCTTAAAAGTAGCAGCCTTTTGAAGAAGAGCTCCTGTAGTGAAATATTCCCTGTTCACCAGAACGTGGAGCTTGAGGGCTATCTCCTGCATGTGTTGCATATGCCCTATTGTTATGGTTGACCTGCATTTGCCTTTAGTCCAGTCAGCTGCAGTGGCCCTCTTTGCTTGTTGTGGGCAAGGTTTGGTCTCTGTGCTGTTAAGAGACCAGTCTGGGGCCACCTTGGCTTGTAGTTGGGTCAGATCAGATGCCTGCCCTCAGTCTGTTGGAAATGCAGTTGCACTGAACTGCAGGGCACTCTTCCTGTGTTGTTCCCTGAGAGGCTTTCATTGGTGGGTGGGGCCCACCGTTAGACCAGATGCCTGTTCCCAGTCTGTCTGTTGGAGTTGTAATGACTCCAAACTACAGGGCTCTTTATTCTGCCCCCCTGTGAGGTTTTTGTTGGTGGGTGGGGCTGGCAGTCAAGTCAGATGTGTGCCCCTAGCCCACTGTTAGGGCTGTAGTTGAGCCAGTGTGTGTGGTTATCTTCCTCTTTCCCCAGGGCAAGAGTCACTTTTGGAGTGGTGCTGGCCACTACTGGGGCTGCTTACAGAATGAGACACATCAGGCACTGCTTTGGAGGTACTCCTGAAGAGTGAGTGAGGTTGGATGGGGCAAGTCCACAGGAGTGTTTGAGCAGGGCAAGTGGTGTTAGTAAGCTAGGTGGCAAATGTTCACTGGTTTCTGTAGGTGTCCTGGTATCTAGGCTAGGAATGGGGAGTGGGGAGAGGGAGGGAAGAGAAATGGTGCCCATCAACTCTGTTGTTTTGGGAAAAGTCTCCTAAAGATCATTGCCCCTCCAGTGCACATTCTGAGATTAGTAAATAAACCTTCCAGTATATACAGACACTTCTCCAACTGCTGCTTCTATGCTGTATCTCAGTAAGGTTGGTTGTTATCCTATCTCTTTAATGGCAAGGACTCAGTTTCCTATCCCCATCCAGTCTCCCAGAGCCCATCCTGATGATTTTTAAAGTACCCAGAGTTAAGCCCCACTGATTGTAAAAACTCATGACGTTAAGCCCCACTGGTTTTCAAAGCCAATGTTATGGGGACTTGTCTTCCCAATGCAGGTTCCCAGTGTCTAGGGTGCCTGGTATGGGATCAGTTTCTCTCCCCTCTCCATGTTGTGATGTTCCCCCCATTTGTAGTTAATCTTACAGGGAGTTTGATTCCTGATTGAGTCTCTGCCTCTCCTATCATTTTCCACATGCCCTCCTCTCTAGGGTTAGCTGTGGAAAGTCTCTCCTGCTAGTGTTTGGGTGTTTTCTGGGTTAGTTGCTCTGCTGTGGCAGTTATCTAGGTATATCCATGAGACAAGGTGCACTTAGGGTCCTCCTATTCCAGCATCTTCCCAGGCCCCAAGCCAAGAAACAAGGTTTTATACATCTGGAGTCAGAAGGTGCTCTTACAATTTACATATGAAAGTAACTTCCTAGAGGTTTTCCCCATATTTGATAATAATCCTAAACACAGATATTACCAATGATGAGTTGAGACACTAAAGGACACCTTTTTAAAGACAAATTACCAATAATAAGGCCCAAACTAGAGAACAAACTGTAGGAACAAAATCTTCTCTTCCCTTCTCCCCTCTTCTCTCCTCTCCTCTTCTCAGTTCTTTGGCCAGTCTAATAATTAAATTGACATAAAAACAGAATAACAGGAGAAAAACTTAATTGCATACATACAGGAGCTCATAAAGATATGATATTCCCCAAAGTGACCAAAGCAGGCAGCTTTTGTACTTTTTAGATAAGTAAACAATACATTTGTGAAAAATTGACAAAACAATGGGGTTTGGGCTTAGGGTAGCAAACTAGTGAAGTAACGGGTTTGTTTATACAGCATTCTCAGCCCTGAATTCCCTATCTCTGGTGATAAGAATGCCTTCTACCCTGGTGGTATAGGGAGGGTACCCTCATATGGGAGATTTATTTCCTGCTTTTAAGGAGACAAAGGAGAGTCAGAGTGTCCTTCTTATACTGGCTGTTTCTTAAATAACTTTAATTCAGAATAATGAATATACCAAAGTGGCATATTTTAGGGTGGAATATATTGCTCTCTTTCAAGCCCAAAATATCTATTTCCTTAGCTGAAAAAGATATGACAAAATTATTGTCATAGAAGAATATGCAACCAAAAATGAAGGAGGAAAAAGGTATTATGGAAGTACTCCAGCAGTTAATATACAAATTATATATTTTTAGATATAGGAAAAAAAGAAGGAAAGGGTGAAAAAATCAAAACCTCTGCATCAAACACAGAAGAGGGGTATTATTATTATTTACAAATGAGGCAAATGAGGCTCAAAGAGTTTAAATGATTTACCTAAAATCAGACATCTAAGTGGTGGAAAGCAAACTCTGGTCTTCAGCCTTTTAGGTAGGTTACTTTTCTATCTCACCAAGCTGTGATGTTTTCTTCACTTCTAAAAGAAACTCTGAAATAACTCTGACATATGGTTATAGTTGAATAATTCCAACTGACCTCAGTTACTGGAGCTGTACCTCTCTGAGAACCAGTGCCTTTTATGGAGTGGTATGAGCTTGTTCAATGTGCCAGCATCTTTTATCAGAATTGTGTCTGTATACATATGTTCACATAATTTAATGTTCTTATTTCATTTTACTCTTTGGTGAGTGGGAAAAATTTATATGCAAGACACAGGGCTGATACAAAATAATCCCTTTACAGAAAAATAGGAAAAATTTAATTGACTAGAATTCTCTCTTTAATTTCTTGTTTTCCATTCACTGTTCAAACCTATTCTTCCTCCACCAATCTCGAGAAGCAGTACTTGTCAAGGTCACCATGTTGTCTACTCAGTTTATCTTTGAAAAACACATCAACACTACCTGTATCTTGAAACACTCTCCTCTCTTGTCTTTTCTGACATCCCATTTTCTTGAAAATCTCATTTTCTGTTCCTTCTCATTCTCCTTTGTTGATATCAGCTCCTTTATGTCCAACCTCTAAATATGGTAATTCTTTAAACCTGGTTGTGGGACCCCTCTCTCTCCCTAGATCTTACTAATCTCCATGGATTCTTGAGTCCTTGCCTCCCAAATTCATATATCTCGCCCAGATCTTTCCTTTCAATGTCATATTCTCACATCCAACTGGGTCTACTTAACATATTCATGTGATGCTTCCCTTCTCAAATTCAGTTATGTTTGAAAGGGAACAGGAGTTCTTTCCCTCATCCATTGTAGACACACTTAGCCACCTGTGCAACTCTGCTCATCTTATATTTGTTGCTGGTAAAACTCTGACTTTATTTTATTTCACTAGATGATATTTCAAGTAATTTTAGGTTTTGAGAAAGACTAAGTGGAAAGTACAGAGAGTTCCCATACAATCCCCCTTTGGCCCCCCCACTTACAGTTTTCCCTACTATTAACATCTTGCATTAGTGTGGTATATTTATAACAGTTGAACCAAAATTGATAAGTTATTATTAATTGAAGTCCATAGTTTGCATTAATGTTTACATTTGTGTTGTACATGGTTGGCTTTAACCAATGGATAATGTCATGTATCCACCATTATAGTATCAGATGAATAGGTTTACTGTACTAAAAATCCCTAGCATTCCACCTATTCATCTCTCCCTCCGTGACCCCCTGGCAATCACTGATCTTTTTTTTTTTAAGTTTTTATTTAAATTCCAGTTAGTTAACATACAGTGTAATATTAGTTTTCAGGTGAATGATATAGTGACTCAACACTTCCATACAACACCCGGTGCTCATCACAGGGTGTTTTGTCCCTTAATCCCCATCACCTATTTAACCCATCCCCCCAACCACCTCCCCTCTGGTAACCACCAGTTTGTTCTCTATAGTTAAGGGTCTGTTTCTTGGTTTGCCTCTCTCTCTCTCTTTTTTCCCCTTTGCTCATTTGTTTTCTTTCTTAAATTCCACATATGAGTGAAATCATATGCTATTTGTCTTTCTCTGACTGACTTATTTCACTTAGCTCCATCCATGTCATTGCAAATGGCAAGATTTCATTCTATTTTATGGCTTAGTAGTATTCCAGTGTGTGTGTGTATCTTGCTTTGACAAAGCAGGAAAGAATATCCAGTGGGAAAAAGACAGTCTCTTTGATAAATGGTGTTGGGAAGACTGTACAGCAACACACACAAAAAAAGAAACTGGACCACTTTCTTACACCATACACAAAAATAAATTCAAAATGGATTAAAGACTTAAATGGAGACCTGAAACCATAAAAATACTAAAAGAGAACACAGGCAGTAATCTTTTTGAAATCGGCCATAACAGTCTCTTTCTAGATAGGTCTCCTTTGGTAAGGGAAACAAAAGCAAAAATAAACTATTGAGACTTCATCAAAAGAAAAAGTTTCTGCATAGTGAAGGAAACAATCAACAAAATAAAAGGCAACCTACAGAATGGGAAAAGGTACTTGCAAATGACATATCCAACAAAGGGTTGATATCCAAAATAAATAATTTACAAAACTCAACACCCAAACAAAAAATAATCCAATTAAAAAATGGGCAGAAGACATGAATAGACATTTTTCCAAAGAACAAATACTGATGGCCAATAGACACATGAGAAGATGCCCAACATCACTGATCATCAGGGAAATACAAATCAAAACTGCAATGAGGTATCACCTCACACCTGACAGAATGGCAAAAATCAACTACACAAGAAACAACAGGTGTTGGCAAGGGTGTGGAGAAAGGGGAACTCTCTTGCACTGTTGGTGGGAATGCAAACTGGTGCAGCCACTGTGGAAGACAGTATGGAGATTCCTCAAAAAGTTAAAAATAGAACCACTCATCTATTTAATGTCTGTATAGTTTTACCTTTTCCAGAATGTCACATAGTTAGAATCATATACTCAGATTGGCTTCTTTCACTAAGAAATATTAAGCATTTAAGGTTCCTCCGTGTCTTTTCATAGCTTGAGATCCCATTTCTTTTATTGACAAATAATATTTCATTGTATGACTATGCCACAGTTTTTTGATTCATCAAAAGATATCTTGGTTGCTTCTAATTTTTGAAAATTATGAATAAAGCTGGCATAAACATTCTTATGTAGGTTTTTGGGTGAACATACATTTTCAACACATTTAGGTAAATTACTAGGTTCTGATTTTATTTTATTATTTGCACCTTCCTCACTTAATTTGGGGACAGGATTCTGTCTTCAGTCTCAGGGAAGTATCCTGATTGATACAAACCAATATGGAGATCACTTTCTTCTTGCATGCAGCTGGGTTTCAGTGGTCATATTCTGCTGATAACACCTGAGTAAGGACTTCTGCAAGACTTCTAGAAAAATCTTTTTTCACTCTTAGGAAGGAGACAATGATTGGGATGGCCACTCCCATCTCTAGACATGCTGATGCCTAAAACTCCTACCGCTGTTGTGGCTGAGGATAGGTCCTTTGTAAGGAACAGGAGAGAGCTAAGAGGACCGCAGAGAAGTAAACTTAGAGCTCTAAAGTACAGCACCTAGATCCTGTCCTGCTTACTTCTTTATCAGATTACACTTTTCATAAGATTTAAAGCAAATTAACTGGGTTTTCTTTAGCCAACAGCAATCTAATTGTTACCCCCCCTAGTCTTCCTTATTCTAGTAAATGACATCATTGTTGTCTACATGGTCATTCAAATCAGAAACCTAAAATCTGTATTTAGATATTCCCTCCCTGCCTACTCCCTCAGGAAACTCCCAAGCACCCAGTCCATCTGTAAGTTTAACTGCTTCTTCAAAACTTTCTGTAGTTTATCCTCTTCTCTGTTTCTATAAACACACCTTAGTCCAAGCCACCATTGTCTTTTTGCCAGAATTACTGCAAGGTCCTCTTTTGTCCACTCCAGGGCCCTTCCAATCGTGTCTCCAGAAAGCAGCAACAGAAATAGAATCAGACCCTATGTTTAATGTCCTAGGTGACTTTTTGTCATTCCTAAATCAGTATCCAAATTCATCCCCATGGCCTCTAACACTCTGCATGATGTGGCTCTGTCACTGTCCAAACTCAGTTCACACTACCATTCTACTGGCTTGCTATCCTTTCACCACAGTGATTTGCTTCCCATCCCTAGAAGACATCTGACCTACTTCAGGGTCTTTGCACTCTCTAGTCCTTCTGCTTGGACTGCCTTCTAACATGATGCCCTGCCTCTCTCACACACGTGCACATACATTTCACATAATTGTCTCTTCACATTTTTAGATATCAGCATAAGGATCACCTTCTCAAAAGAGCCTGCCCTGAATACCTATTCTAAAGTTCTTTCCCCATTGATTCTCTCTGGTTTAGTCTCTTGTTTGTTTCCTTTTAAGCCATTTCAAGGTTTGTTTATTTGTTTTTTATTTATTTTACTGCTCTACTTACCCCTCTCTCCCACAAGAATGGAAGAGACAAAGGATTCCCCTTGTCTTGTTCAACATGATGTCTCCAGCACCTAGCCAATGCATTACATATAAGATGCAATATTCGGTGCTGGATGAAAGAGGAGTAATAAACTTTTCTTTTATTTAATTCCAGTATAATAAACATACAATGTTATATTAGTTTCAGGTGTACAACTTAGTAATTCAGTAAATTTATACATTACTCAGTGCTCATCACTAAAAGTGTACTCTTAATCTCCTTCACCTATTTTACCCATTCTCCCCACCACCCAACTGGTAACCATCAGTTTGTTCTTTATGAGTCTGGTTTTTGTCTATTTTGTTGTTGTTCATTTGTTTCTTTTTCTTATTTTTAATAGCCATGTCTATTGATCTTAATCTGGCATTCATTAAGCTTTGACTTTTTTTTTTTTTTCACGAGAGTGACAGTGGAAAGGCAGAGAAAAGGGGAAAAGACAGATAAAAGGTAAGAGGCATTTTATAATTTTAAAAGGTAGGCATTTTATAATTTAACATGCTATGAATATTAGTATCTCATTTTAGAATTTGAAAATTCTTACTTCTGAGACATTTGATTTAGAGAGCATAAATAAAGGTCATTATATAAATTTTACAATTTTTATTCCATTTGAGTGGGAAAACAATCTAGTTTAGTTCAGTAGAGATGACTGTGAATCCAGTGACCATATTCTTCTTGTGTGAGTTTATAAAGGGCTTGCAGATAATGAGAGGGCACTGGGATTACTATTCACTCTTGAGAAACATTTTTATTTAATGTCTGTCTTCTTGCCATGAGGAAAAGTAGCTTTATTAATCTTTCAGAAATACATTAGATGAGTCAATTATAGCCCTTCCATTAAGAAAATTAGATTTTTTTTCATATTTGCACTATATGGATGGCAATAAACACAGAAACCAAACATTTTGAGTAGACACTAGGCCTTTAAATTATGGAGCAATTTAGATTGATTTATCAAGCAGATGAAGTTGTTTAGAAGCAGGGGAAGAAAGAAGAAGGATTTAAAACACTCATTATCATTTAATCAATGACTAAATATTTTTTAGTTGTGGTGATAAAACTTTCATTTAAAACCAGTACCTAGTTTAGAAATTCATTTATCAGCTGTCTTTTTGGAAGGATTCTAAGAGACACCACATAATTCTTAAAAATCTCTTTGGGAATATCAGAAAAGCTCTGGTTTCAACATGCCAGTTCTTTTCTTTTCAGTGTATGTTTCTGTTGATATATATTTTATTAAAATATGATATAGGTTTCAGGTTTCCCTATTAGTATTACCTTTCCTTCTCTTTCCCAAATCCCTTATGGCCAAGTTCAAATCTGTGGTATTGTGATTTATAAGAAGAAATATATATTTGGTGTTCCTCCGATTTATGGCACTGAACTCCTGAAACCATTGGAATTTCCTAAATGATAAGAATGAGGAAAGTTGTCTTTTATTATGTTAATGAGGTAAATTTCGGAAAACACCTAGGTAACCTAATGATGGGGGTTGTTTGCCAGGAGACCCAACCATGTGCTTAGAAGATTGGAACTTTCCATCCCCATCCTCACCCCTGGACTTCCAGGAAGGAGTGAGGGGCTGCAGGTTGAATCAGTCACCAATGACTGATGATTTAATCAATCATGCCTATGTAATGTAATGTTCAGAGAGCTTCCAGGTTGGTGATCACTTGGAGATTGGGAGAGAGTGGCCCACTTAGAGAAGATGTAAAAGCTCCACGACCTTTCCCCATACCTTCCATCTGCATATTTCTGAGTTACATCTTTTTATAATATACCAGTAATCTAGTAAGCAAAATGTTTCTGAGTTCTCTGAGTAATGCTAGCAAGTTAACCAAACCTAAGGAGAGAGTCATTGGAACCTTTGATCTATAGCCAGTTGGTCGGAAGCATAAGTGACATCCTGGACTTAGGATTGGCATCCGAAGTTGGAGGGGCAGGCCGTTGTCTAAGGACTGAGCCCTTAGCCTGTGGGATTTGATGCTATCTCCAGGTAGACAAAGTCCAAATTGCATGAAATTGTAGGAGAGCCAGCTGGTGTCCGAGAACTGCTAGCTGGTGTGGAAAAAACTCTCACACACTGGAATTGGGTGCGGAATCATAGTTGGTGGTGGGAAATGGGATGAGAGTCAGAATCTGAAAGTCCTGCCAGGGACTCAAAGCCTCTGCTGATGGCCTCACAGAGCCCCTTCTCTCCTGAACTTCTATGCACCCTAAATTTAGCACTGACTTTTTCTGGTTTTGTCTTGCTTCTGTGCTATAGTAGAATAGATTGTTGGGTTTCTGGTGTAATCCTACTCTCCAGAATTGCTCCCACCTCTGGGCCACCAAGGAGTGTTGTTACTATACAGGTATGTTTATACTACCTGATCTTTCTCATAGCCATATCGATTTGATTACAAGAGGTCAACACTTGATTCCTGCCCAGCCAATCATGCTTTCTTTTTAGGAATTTAACATTTGGATGTGAGAACAGCTAGTCCTTCTTCGTGGGTTCCTTGAAAATAACTTTGTAATCAGAAGTTGTCTATTCACATGCAATCATAGCAGGGGATCCCATCTGGAGAGAGAAGCCTGGAGCAGCAACATGATGGGAAACAGATGAAGGTGGAATAGCTGGGGGAGAACTCGATGATTGTCAGTTCTTCATCACATGACCTTATGAGGCCAGGCTTTTGTTCTTTCTTTGGGTTCCATGAGCAACCCTGATATTTCGATAATAAATACCCTTGTGTTGATTTGGCTGGCCTGACGGTCTTAATACACTAAAGAAAGTTGGAAAAAATATATATTTCTCATCTCAACAGTGACTGTGTATTCTAGGATTTAAAAATATTTGTGGAAAGAAAGGTCAGGAATGATAGCTTCTCCTTTCAATGAGAACAGCACTGGGCTCACAATAACTACTTCTTAAACTTAATCTTCAAATTCCATTTATTAAAAGTAATATAAGTGTAAGAAAAATAATAATCTAGGACTTTCCTTTCGGAAAGTATTGAACCTTATATGGATGTTTTCAATTTAAAATTCATGGTTCCAGACTTCCTGGCTGGGTGACTTTCGGCAAGTCACTTAATTGTTTCAAGCCTCTGTTTTTTCACATCTAAAATGGGGATGCTAACAGTGCTGCCCGAAAAGCTGTTGAGAGGATTAACTTGGAGAATGTGTATATAGGGTAGCATATAGTTAGCATGTCTGGCAGTAAGAATCGAATGTTCCAAATGAGAGAAAAACTCTAATATTGGCTTTAACAATAAAAAAAAATATTATCCTAGTGCACGCAACTGAATAGGCCAGAGTTGACATCCTTTAGCAGAAGTTAACTCACCGATGACATGATTTCTCTACTCTGCCTTTTGCAATATCAGCTTCATCCTTGGGTTCCATCCTGAGGTCCCTTGGCAGATGTGGGCGCTCCCCACTTAGTAGCAAATTGGATGCAACCATCCCAGCTGTCACATCCTTATGCACACAATGCATTAGCTTGGAAGAGGGGTATATCTTTTCACACAGGCCTCACAGAAAACTCATTGGTTCTAATTGGATCCCTTACTATGCCAGTCACTGTAGGCCAGAGGATGGGATGGGATTTACTGATTGAATTGTCAGCACCCATTTCTGATGTAGGAGTAGTGGAAGGGATAGGTCCCCAAAGGAAATGTAGGGAGTTCTTTTCAGAAGCAAGGGGAATAAATTTGGAATACATGTCTTTTACAGCTCAATAAGTTCAATAAATGTACCTTTCTTTTACCTTTGGAAGGATTTAAAACACCTACACAAAATAGAATATATTATTTTCCCCAATATTTTGTTATGTATGAGCTCTTATAATTGTTGCATAAACTTTCATTAGTTTGTCTCAATGTGTGAAATGGATGCTAAGATATAATTTATTCTTTTTAAAGATCTTTCTTATTTTTTTAAAAAAAGTTTTAAAAATATTTTTATTTATTTGACAGAGAGACAGAGTATAAACAGGGGGAGCAGCAGAGGGAGAGGGAGAAGTAGACTCCTCGCTGAGCAGGGAGCCCGATGCGGGGCTCGATCCCAGGACCCTGGGATCATGACCTGAGCCCAAGCAGATGCTTAACTGACTGAGCCACCCAGGTGCCCCTAACATTTCCTTTTTATAAAAGTATAGTTAACACATAATGTTACATTAGTTTCAGGTGTACAATGTAGTGATTGGACAGCTCTATGTGTTATGCTCACCTCAGTTATAGCTACCATCTGTCACCGTACAATGCTCTTACAATCCTATTGAATATATTCTCTATGCTGTGACTTTTATCCCTGTGACTTAGTCATTCCATAACTGGAAACCTGTATCTCCCACTCCCCTTCACTGCCCTCCCCCCCCAACCCCCGACAACCATTAGTTTGTTCTCTGTATTTATGGATCTGTTTTTGCTTTTTGTTTATTTCTTTATTCATTTGTTTTGTTTTTTAGGTTCCACATATAAGTGAACTCATATAGATTCATTCTTTTTAATGGCTGAGTAGTATCCCATTGTATATATATACACCACACCTTCTTTATCAATTTCTCTATCGATGGCCACTTGGGCTGTTTCCATATTTTGGCTATTATAAATAATGCTGCAGTAAACATAGAAGTGCATATATCTTTTCTAATTAGTGCTTTCTTTTTCTTCGGATAAATGCCCAGTAGTGGAATTACTGGATCATATGATAGTTCTATTTTTAATTTCTTGAGGGACCTCCATACTGTTTTCCAGAGTGGCTGTTCCCACCAACAGTGTACAAGGGTTCCTTTTTTCTTCACATTCTCTCCAATACTTGTTATTTCTTGCCTTTTTGATTATAGCCATTCTGATGGGTATAAGGTGATATCTCATTGTGATTTTGATTTGCATTTCCCTTGTGATTAGTGATGTTGAGAATCTTTCCATTTGTCTGTTGGCCGTCTGTATGTCTCTTTTGGAAGTGTCTATTCACGTCCTCTTCCCATTTTTTAATTGGGTTATTTGGGTTTCTATTTGGTGTCGAGTTGTAGAAGTTCTTGATATATTTTGCATAATAACCCTTTATTGTGTATATCATTTGCAAATGTTTTCTCTGATTCAGTAGGTTGCCTTTTTTTTTCTTGATGTTTTCCTTCACTGTGCAAAAGCTTTTTATTTTGGTGTAGTCCCAGTAGTTTTTTTCTTTTGTTTCCCTTGCCTGAGGAAACATAACTAGAAAAATGTTGCTGATGTCAAAGGAATTACTGCCTATGTTTTCTTCTAGGAGTTTTATGGTTTCAGGTCTCACCCTTAGGTCTTTATTCAATTTTGAGCTTTATTTTTATGTATGGTCTAAGTGGTCCAGTTTCATTCTTTTGCATGTAGCTGTCCAGTTTTCCCAGCACCATTGATTAAGAGATTGTCTGTTCCCCATTGTATATTCTTGCCTCCTTTGTCATGGATTAATTGACCATATAAGAGTGGGTTTATTTCTGGGTTTTCTATTCTACTCCATTGATCTGTGTGTCTGGTTTTGTGCTAGAACCACCCTGCTTTGATTACTACAGCTTTGTCGTATATCTTGAAATCTGAGAATCTCCAGCTTTGTTCTTTCTCAAGATAACTTTGGCTATTTGGGTTTTTTCTGTGGTTCCATACAGTAAATTTTAGGACTGTTTGTTCTATTTCTGTGAAAAATGCTGTTGGTAACTTCATAGGGATTGCTTTAAATCTGTAGGTTGCTTTGGGTCGAATAGACATTTTAATGATATTACTTCTTCCAATCCATGAGCATGGAAATAATTTATTCTTAATTGAAAGGTTGATTTAAACAAATAGTTCTTTGTCTTTTTATTTATTTTTCTTTTTATAGGGGGTCTACTCTTCATAGTCTTCTAAGGAAAAGGGATTTTGGCAATGTTTTAATTTAAAGAGACTCCTTTGATTTTAATATCTGGATCCTGATATCTTCAGTTCCTGTTGCATTTCTGTCCAGTTTTTCCCTCAAGAACTTTGTTCTTCCATGACTCTTCTTTATTATTACTATACATTTTCAGAGATGAGCTTCTGGACACACTTGAACCCAATGGTACCTGGTAGAGTCAGAACAATCACATTTGGGAAGCTATTTTAACCTATGCATTTAAATATAATATTCTAGCCTGGTTTAGGAATTCAGTTTAATTATATACATTACATTTGTTTAAACCAATATTAGTTGGATTATTACATAAATTTTTTATAAATGTGTTAATTTAATCTCCCTGGAAAAATTCCTTATTAGTCCCCTTTCTTTTTTCCCCACATTATTGTTTCTGATAATCCCTACTTCCAAGTTTTCAGTTATTCAGTAGGTTTACTACCCAATAGAGAGATGCTGGGCACCTTGATGTTGTGACTATAATGAAGTTAATTTCTGCAAATTTTCCTCATCAGATTCCTAATTTATGTCATCTGATAAAAAATTATGTATGATGCATCCTAATTATCTCTAATACATTAGAAGCCAATTTATAAGAGAAAATAAATTGTTAAATTATATCCAATTAATTTTTATTTACTGGCACTAAATTATTCGCAGTAACAATATGTCATTTTTGAGAAGTGCCTGCATGTAGTAGTGGAAAAATTCTTCTTTTAATTGTAATTGAGAAATAAAAAAGGAAAAATGTTAAAATCAACCAATTGATGTTTTATAGTACAAAAATATAAAAATTGCAAACATTAGATTATATAGTTTTGATCCATTTTTGATGCCACAACACATTGCTAACATTTTAATCAAAATATATGAATTCTGTATATTAAGATCAAACAAAAGGAATTTATCAATAAATTTACTTTTACTATATATTTATTTAGTTTTTTTAAAAAAAGATTTTATTTATTTATTTGACAGAGAGAGACACAGCAAGAGAGGGAACACAAGCACGGGGAGTGGGAGAGGGAGAAACAGGCTTCCCGCTGAGCAGGGAGCCCAATGCGGGGCTCGATCCCAGGACCCCGGGATCATGACCTGAGCTTAACGACTGAGCCACCCAGGTGCTCCAAATTTTACTATATATTTAAAGTGGGCATTGCCTTTAAAATGAGAAAAGTCTCAGTCTTTTTCTTTTTCTCTCCCTCTCTTCTTCCATCTCCATCTGTTTATATAGAAAGAGGTTGGCTGGCTTTATTCGATACCTCTTAGAAGACTCATGAACCATCATTTATTTAATTAAATAAATCCTGACAGGTTTAACCCTGGAACATACTCTGTAGAGTTTCCAATGCAAAAAACATCTCAATGAAACATTGTCACCTAAAATTTGTAGCATCTGTTCAGTGAGTTTTGATTTGGGGCTCATACTTGATATTATGTGTTTTTCCTGTTCATCATGTCTTAGTATGTATGGCATATCTTTCTCCATCTGCAGTCAGCAGTCTTTAATGTTCATATTTCAGTTTTTTAAAAAAGATTTATTTATTTGAGGGGCGCCTGGGTGGTTCAGTTGGTTAAGCATCTGCCTTCGGCTCAGGTCATGATCCGAGGGTCCTGGGATTGAGCCCCATATCGGGCTCCCTGCTCACTACAGATTCTGCTTCTCCCTCTCCTGCTCCCCCTGCTTGTGCTGTCACTCTCTATCAAATAAATACATAAAATTTAAAAAAAGATTTATTTATTTGAGAGAAAGAGAGTGAGAGCATATGCATGGGGGGAGGGGCAGAGGGAGAGGGAGAGAATTTCAAGCAGATGCCCCACTGAGCAAGAAACCCAACACCGGGCTCCATCCCAGGACCCTGAGATCATGACCTGAGCTTAAATATAGAGTCAGGTGTTCAACCAACTGAGGCACCCAGGCCCTGGTATTTTAGTTTTAGGGTTGATTGCCCATTTCCGTGAAGTGCCCATTAGGGTACTTCTGATGAATTCTGTGGTTGCTTTCGTTTTAAGTCCGCTAACCCAAAACATACTCTCCAAATTTGGTCAGTCTATTCAGATATTTCCTTTGTTATTTTTAACAGTCAATTTGATTTCTATTATAGGTAAGATAATGGGCTTTATTAGAAAATATTATATAATAAATTACATAAAATGATTTTAATGTACTGATCTAATTTAAGTGTTTGATTTATCCTATGTAATTCAAAAGTAACAAAATGATTAAAAGATTCTATGCATTTTATGATTAGGTGTTATATACAAGAGTTTGAGTGTCAAAAGGACTTGTGTAAAGGAATTTTAAAGTCAATAGTGTATCTGGCCACAGATAATCTGTTCCTGGCTCCAACATTACTAAATAGCTAAGACTGGATGTGTGTGTGTGTGTGTAAAAGTAGAGGCTGAACTAGCAGGAGAGAGAAATTATCAATAAAAAGTGAGATAAAAAGCTGTTAATTCTTTTCTTCTCCTTCTTCTTCTTTTCTTTTCTTTTTTTTTTTAAAGATTTTACTTATTTATTTGACAGAGAGATAGAGAGAACCAGAGAGCACAAGCAAGGGGAGCAGCAGAGGGAGAAGCAGAAGCAGGCTCCCCGCTCAGCATGGAGCCCGATGTGGGGCTCGATCCCTGAACTGTGGGATCTGAGCCGAAGGCAGATGCTTAACCAACTGTGCTACGCAGGTGCCCCTGTAATTCTCAAGCTTTTTTTCTCTCTTAACATTATTTTAGGTTTCTAAAGTAATACTTACTTCACAAGAAAGGTAGCGATGGAAACAGAGGGTTAGGGAAAATTGAGAAAATTCACTCATAAATGAACAAATTGTGTGACTTGATTTTTGGTTTTGATTTAAGCTGGACAGATTCAGCTGGTTCCTTCTCCTCCCCTTCTGCCCTGCTAAAGTACAGTTTTCAAAAGGTTAAATATATGACTCTCAGGCAAACATAATGTGAACACATGTCAAAGATTTTATTTAACTCAATTAATGAGGGAAGAAATAAGACATGAACTGGCCTAAAGAGCATTTGAGAATCTATATACATGCATACATAAAGGGATATTAGGATAAGATTACTCAGTTAGAAAAAAAATTGTTACCTTCAACCAGACAATTTATTTACATTTGTATGAGACAAAAACCTACAAGATACCTTTGACCCTACAGAGTTGTAAAATAGTCCAGTCAATAGAGAGTCAAGCCCAGTACTGCACTGAAAGAACGGTACTTTCTTTGTCCTATTTTTAAGTTCTGAGTAATTTTTATGATACCCATACTCTTAATACTCTTAATTTCGGTGTGTCCATAGTCCTCTATCTACACTCACTCCCTTGGTGATCTCCTTCAGTCATGTGGCTACAAATAACATCAGTATTCATCATCATTTATATCTACAGCTCAGACCTGTTTTCTGAACTCCAGACTCATTATCTAACTGCTTATGGTACAGTGTCCTTAGATACCTAGTGGATAGTTTAAAAATAATGTATCTAAAACCAATCACCTGGTTTTCCTTTCTGTAAAAAGCCCACTTCAACTACAACCCCCATCTCTGAATAATGGCCACTCTGTTCTTTCAGATGATCAGAAGTTATCAGTACCTTATTTTCTCACGCACCACAGGCAATCCTTCAGGAAACACTAATCCGTCTTCAAAATATATCAGAATCTAATTACTTCTCACCACCTCCACTGCTACCACCTTTTATATTATTAGCTATGTCCCTGCAGTGGGCTGAGCTCCAGAGAGACAACTTTCCTGAATAAAACAGGGATTTGATTTGTCCAAGGGTAAATCAGTAGTTCTCTAAACCTGAATATACAAACCAGAAAAGCTCTCCAGACAATCCATTCTGATGAAAAGTTCAGTAAGTGGTGTTATTGAGAAGAACATTATTTCTTTGATTTATAATTACTGTGTAGCTATTCCTAATATCCCCAGGCACATATAAAAACAACTTCCTCTATTTAAGTATGTTGTGAATATTCTTTTTTTTTTTTTGGTCTCAATTTTTTTTCTATTCATTTACGTGATAATGGTCACTGTTCAAAATAACTGGTTTCTCTGATGTACATGTCATTCTGAAGGAAGCTGAAATATGCTGATGCTGTATGTATGTATGTATATATGTATATATGTATGTATGTATGTATGTATGTATGTATGTATGTATTTATGCAGAAAAGCTCTGCATTAGTTTTCTGGGATTGCCATAACAAAGTACCACAAAATGGGTAGTTTCAACAACGGAAATTTATTTTCTTACAATTCTGGAGGCTAGATATCTGAGTTCAAGATGTTGGCAGGGTTGGTTTCTTCTAGAGGCATCTCTTCTGGGCTTAGATGGCCATCTTCTCTCTCTCTGTCTTCACACGGTCTTTTCCCTATGTCTGTCCTCTTCTTATAAGGACATCTGTCATGCTGGATTAGGGCCCACCCACGTGACTTCATTTTACCTTAATTACCCCTTTAAAGCCCCACCTGCAAATACAGTCACATTTTCAGGTACTGTGGGCTAGAACTTCAACAAATGAGTTTGGAGAAGGGGGAGCACAGTTCCCGTCATAACACTCTCCCTTTGACAATGGGCACAAATTTCATACTCAGGTATCCGGCACAAATGCCAAACATTAACCTGCCTTATCAAGATTCCAAAATAAGAGAATTCCAGGCCCAGCCTGAAGCATTCCTTCCCTTCAGGTACCCATTGGGTCTGAAGTATGTACTAATCTCAGTCAAGCAAATCAGTACAGTACATAGATTTGTATCTCTCTCGATTCAACAGAGATTAAATTTAGACAGTGAAAAACAGAGATAAAGTTGCATCAAGAAGAAGTCATATCTTTTGCAAGTGGTTAGTGAAAGATTACACTCTGCACTTGTGAAAACTATTGTTTTGTTTCCATAATCATTGTAGATACCAGTTTTATTCCCAAATATTTCAGCAAATAATCAACATAAAATTGAGATTTTCAATTCATAAAGTAGTCATTTCCTCTGTTGTTAAGCAGAAAATCTAGAAGAGTTCTGTAGTTAGAGATAATAGGCTAAATCAAAGAAGGAGAAAATAGTTATGATTTTTTAAAACCACTAATTGAAGCTTTAAGTGTCTGGCAGTGTTCTAGTGCTTTGGGGCTGAAATCTGCTCAGTTCCTTATTTTCCTTTGTCAGCTGTGTTCACCATGGTAACTTCAATAAAACTCCCCTCCTAAATGTTTTTCTTCTGAAGTGCAAAGCACCTTCTTAAAGAAGAAGGCTGGCAACCTGGTAAGAGTGGGTGTTTGAAAAATAAATGAAAAGTATTCTGCTTTCTTCATGATTGCTGTGGGTGGGAGAGGTGAGGAAATTATTGAGGGGATAATGTTGGGTAAAAGAAATGTTTTGTTTTGGGCTAAGAATCCGATTATTGAGGTAGAAAATTTATGTAAAATATGCTAGAGAAACTTTTCCTGTTCTTAAAATTTCCTTATTTCTCATCTTCGAATTTGGACAAGCTTTGTCCATACAAATTCATGATCCATTTTGGAATATGGATTTTGTATGGAACAAATTTAGCCAATACCTGTTTCAATGAATTCTGCTTGGGTCCAGATTAGCTTTCTTAGGACTGCTTTGGAATACTTAACTAATGTGGGACTTTGAGCACACAATCAGCTCTCCCTGGGTTTCCTCAAGTTCCTCCCCATAAAATATGGAGGCAGTAGAAACCTGAGTTCTCAGCCTTAGTCACCTATTAGAATCAGCTGGAGATGTTTAGAAAATGCCAATACCAGGGCCTTATCCAGAGATTATTTAAGGTCTGGGGTGATATCCAGATATGATTCTTTTCTTATGTACTCAAGGCAATTTCAGTGTCTAGCAAGAGTTGAGAATCATTGTATTTATTGATTTCAAAGCGCCCTTCCAACTCCACCATTTTTTTAAATTATTATTAAAGAAAGAGAAAGCGAGTGCATAGGAGTGTGCAGGGGGTAGGGGAGAGAAAGAGGGAGAGAGAAACCCCAGCAGACTCCATGCTGAGTGCAGAGCCTGACATAGGGCCCAATCCCAAGATCCTGAGACCACTATCCGAGCTGAAACCAAGAGTCGGTCACCCAACCAACTGCGCCAGCCCGGCACCCCTCCGACTCTACCGTTCTAAGGTACTCATATACAAATTGACTTCAACAGGGCTTGACTCTGATAAGAGTGTTAATTAGGTACCTCTACTTTCAAATTTGTTATATTTTTTTCTGTTCAGGCTCCAGGAAAGAAAGGCATTAACTTTTAATTTAGGAACTTAGCATCTTTACTTCTGTTTATCCACTTCTTTTCCAGATAAGCCCAAATCTTGTCAGTGTTCAGTGCAGAAGTAACATCTTCACTTCCTTAAAACACATTGGTTTTCAAAGAGTTTTATTGCTTAAAGATGGCTCAAAAGGCATTAACTTGATTCAATATTATTTTTGTGTGTCAAGAAGTGGCCAAGACAAAGTCAACAATAGATTCTCAGATGACTCTACAACTGGTGGCATGGTGGATAATTTTCCTCTTTAAAATAGTGGTTTTCATTCCTGATGGCACTTTAGTATTGCCTGGGAAGATCTTTAAAAAATCCTCATGCTCAGGCTACGTCCTAGACCAAATCAAGCTGCCCAGGTAATTCCAAAATGGAACCATTGTTGAGAATCACTCGCTCTAGAATGAAGCTGTGTAGGCAAATGGTAACAAGCAACTGGCCAATGATGAAATGCTAAGAGTGTGTTAGCCATCTCCTTTGTTAGAAACAGCACCTTCTTCTCCCTTGTAGATAGCACTGTCAGAAAGGATTATTCTTCTTTTGCTAAAACTACCATGTGATCTGTTCTTGTAAATGTTTGGCATTATTAGACTACAACTATTTCTACTGAAGATGGCAAATGAAACACTTCCTTCTTAAGTTGATGAATAAAATCTAGACTAGTCTTCTCACAGACCCT
The DNA here is from genome assembly GCF_002201575.2 of Neomonachus schauinslandi. Lineage (NCBI taxonomy): Eukaryota > Metazoa > Chordata > Mammalia > Carnivora > Phocidae > Neomonachus > Neomonachus schauinslandi. The sequence goes on from NC_058410.1 coordinate 34,204,256, forward strand.
TTTGAAGATGATTTAAATAGTGGATAAAAGAAGAATAAAACAAAGACATTTTTAAGGAAATGAATTTGTTAGGTCAAATTACAACTCAAAAAGACTCAGCGATGTACTTCTATTACATTTTTGGTTTATTGTTTCCTGGTAAGTAAAAATGTATTTCAGCGTATTCCTCTGATTATGTATATTGTGATATTCACTACAAACTGAAGGAGACTCGAGTGTCAACACTGTAGTATCAAATGTGTGCTTAATTGTTATTCTGGAACTTGGTTCTGATGTCTCCCCAAAGCCTATAAATCATTATCAAACACGAAAATCAAGTAATTAAGCTCTCTGGCCTGAATCTGATCTATACTCTTTAAATATATGCTCAGCATGAAAAAGTATTCACTCATATGGCTAGTTAAACTCCCTAATAATGAACTTGCATCAGGGAAATGATTTGCTAATGCCTTCTCAAACATAGAGAGTAAAGGAGCTGATTTCCTCCCAAACATGCCAAATCCACTGTTGTTTTCAGTGGCCTGAACAGAAAGCCAAGGCTGACATAACATGGAAAAGGATGATAAAAGTATTAATAGGAGTTAGTAAAAACAAACAAAAAAGTTACCTTCACAAATAACATCTAAGCTCTTCTTGAGATGACTCCAAGGCATGTTGCAAATTCATTAATTTATGTCAGTTGTCTTTCATCTTTTTCTCTTTTTTTAAAAAGATTTTATTTATTTATTTGAGAGAGAGAATGAGATAGAGCATGAGAGGGGGGAGGGTCAGAGGGAGAAGCAGACTCCCCGCTGAGCAGGGAGCCCGATGTGGGACTCGATCCCGGGACTCCAGGATCATGACCTGAGCCGAAGGCAGTCGCTTAACCAACTGAGCCACCCAGGCGCCCAGTTGTCTTTCATCTTTAAAATCACACAAAACAAGCAATTATTTAGAATGAAATAATTGGTTTAATATTTATGGACTTGAGAAAACTTGAATTTAAATTCAGTCTGGAATCTGAATTAGCACCATCTGAGTACAGAAAGAATTCAATATACATGCACAAATTAGTTTTAATAACATATATAGGTAAGATATATTTGTTTTACTTGATATACTTGAAGGACCTTTCTTGGAGTTAAACTTATTTGTATTAGTTGACTGGGCATGATACAGGTTGAACGCCCCATATCTCCAGGGCCTTGGCAAAATTGACCTCCAGTGGCTTGCCCGTGCCTTTGGTGAGCCTCAGAGATCGGATGCAACCTTGAAACCTAATGTTGGTTGTCAGACCAAACTGGTTGAGGCCATCTGAAAAACAAAGCAAAAAGGGCTCAGTTTTAAAATGCAGCTTCTATGTTAAAGGTATTTTTAAAATTGTAATTCTAGTGTAAACACACAGTGTTATATTTTCAGGTGTACAACCTAGTGATTCAAGAATCCCATATATAACTCAGTGCTCATCAAGGTAAGTGTACTCTTAATCCTGTTCATCCATTTCACCCATGCCCCCACCCACCTCCTCTCTGAGAACCATCTGTTTGTTCTCTATAGTTAAGAATCTGCATTTTTGTTTTTTGATTTGACTTTTTCCCCTCCTTTGTGCATTTGTTTTGTTTCTTAAATTTCATATTTGAGTGGAATCATATGGTTGTTATTCTCTGACTGGCTTATTTTGTTTAGCATTATACTATCTAGATCTATCCATGTTCCTGCAAATGGCAGGATTTCATTCTTTTTTAATGGCCGAGTAATATTCCATTGTGTGTATATGTGTGTACACACACACACACACACACCATCTTAATCCATTCATCTATCAATGGACACTTGGGCTGCTTCCATAGTTTGGCTACTGTAAATAATGCTGCAATAAACATAGGGGTGCATATATCTCTTCAAATTAGTGTTTTCATATCCTTTGGGTATATAACAGTAGTGTGATTAGTGGATGGTTGGGTAGTTCTATTTTTAATTTTTTGAAGAATCTCCATAGTGTCTTTCACAGCAGCCACCACCAGTTTGCAGTCCCACCAACAGGCACGAGGGTCCCTTTTACTCTACATCTTCACCAACACTTGTTGTTTCTTGTGTTTTTGGATTTTAGCCATTCTGACAGTGTGAGCTAGTATCTCATTGTGGTTTTGATTTGCATTTCCCCAGTGAGAAGTGATATTAATATCTTTTCATGTGTCTGTTGGCCATCTGGATGTCTTCTTTGAAGAAATGTGTGTTCATGTCTTCAGCCCATTTTTTATTGGATTATTTGTTTTTTGGGTGTTGAGTTCTATCAGTTCTTTATATTTTAGATACTCTTTATTGGATATGCCATTTGTAAATATCTTCTCCCATTCAGTAGGTTGTCTTTTAGTTTTGTTGGTTGTTTCTTTTGCCGTGCAGAGCTTTTTATTTTGATGTAGTGCCAATATTTTTGCTATTGTTTCCCTTGCCTCCGGAGACAGATCTAGAAAAATGTTGTCATGGCTGATGTCAGAGAAATTACTGACTGTGATGTTTTTTAGGATTTTATAGTTTAAAGTCTTACATTTAGGTCCTTAATCCATTTTGAGGGTTTTGTGTGTGTGTGTGTGTGTGTGTGTGTGTTTGTGTTTGTGTATGGTGAAAGAAAGTGGTCCAGTTTCATTCTTTTGCATGTAGCTGCCCAGTTTTCCCAACACCATTTGTTGAAGAGACTGTCTTTTCCCCATTACATATTCTGGCCTCCTTTGTTAAATATTAATTGACCATAAAAAGGTGGGTTTATTTCTAGGCTTTCTATTCTGTTCCATTGATCAGTAGGTCTATTTTTGTGCCAGTAGCATATTGTTTTGATGACTACAACTTTGTAATATAACTTGAAATCTGAAATTGTGATACCCCCAGCTTTGTGTTTCTTTTTCAAGATTGCTTTGGCTATTTGGAATCTTTAGTGGTTTCATATAAATTTTAGGATTATTTGAGTTCTGTGAAAAATGCAGTTGGCATTTTGATAGGGATTGAATTAAACTGAAGATTGCTTTGGGTAGTATGGACATTTTAACAATATTTGTTCTTCCAATCCATGAGCATGAAATGTCTTTACATTTGTTTGTGTCGTTTTCAATTTCTTTCATTAATGTTCTGTAGTTTTCAGAATATGGGTCTTTCGCCTCCTTGGTTAAATTTATTCCTACGTATTTTATTTTTTTGTGCAATTATAAATGGGGTTGTTTTCTCACTTTCTCTTTTGGCCACTTCATTATTAGTGTATAGAAATGCAACGGATTTTGTACATTGATTTTGTATAGTGACCTTACTGAATTCCTTATCCATTCTAGTAGTTTTTTGGTGGAGTTTAGAGTTTTCTAAATATAGGTATCATGTCATCTGCAGATAGTGAAATTTTACTTCTTCCTTACCAATTTGGATTGCTTTCATTCCTTTTATCTTACCTGATTGCTATGGCTAGGACTTCTAGTACCATGTTGAATAAAAATGATGAGAGTGGACATACTTGTCTTGTTTTTGACCTTGGTGGAAAGCTCTCAGTTTTCACCATTGAGTATGATGTTAGCTGTGGGTTTTTCATATATGGCCTTTATTATGTTGAGGTAGTTCCCTCTAAACCTACTTTGTTGAGGCTTTTTATCATGAATGGATGTTGAACTGTGTCAAATGCTTTTTCTGCACCTATTGAAATGATTCTACAGTTTTTATCCCTTCTCTTGTTGATGTGATGTATTATACTGATTGACTTGTGGTTATTACATCAACCTTGCATCCCGGGAATAAACCCTACTTGATAGTGGTGATTTTTTAAAATGTATTGTTGGATTCAGTTTCCTAGTATTTTGTTGAGGATTTTTACAACTCTTCTCATCAGAGATATTGGCCTGCCGTTCTCTTTTTTGGTAGAGTCTTATTCTGGTTTTAGTAATCCTGGCCTCATAGAATGAATCTGGAAGTTTTCCTTCCTCTTCTATTTTTTTTTTTTTTTGGAATAGTTTGAGGAGAATAGGCATTAACTCTTCTTTAAATGTTTGGTAGAATTCTCCTGTGAAGCCATCTGGTCCTGGACTTTTGTTTGTTAGGAATTTTTTGATTACTGATTCAATTTCATTCCTAGTAATTGGTCTGTTCAAATTTTCTATTTCTTCCTGACTCAGTTTTGGGAGGTTAATGTTTCTAAGAATTTGTCCATTTCCTCTAGGTTGTCCAATTTGTTGGCAGTTTTTCATAATATTCTCTTACAATCCTTGGTATCTCTGTGGTGTAAGTTGTTATTTCTCTTTCATTTCTGATTTTGAGTCTTTTTTTTTTTTTAAATCTGACTAGAGGTTTATCAATTTTGTTGATCTTTTCAAAGAACCAGCTCCTGGTTTCATTGATCTGTTCTATTTTTTTTTTAAGTTTCTATTTTATTTATTTCTGTCATAATCTTTATCATTTCTTCTGATTTTGGGTTTGTTCTTTTTCTAGTTCCTTTGGGTGTAAGGTTATGTCGTTTATTTGAGATTTTTCTTGATTCTTGAGATAGGCCTGTATTGCTATATACTTCCTTCTTAGGACCACCTTTGCTGCATCCCAAAGATTCTGGACCATTGTGTTTTTATTTTCATTCTTCTCCATTTATTTTTTGATTTCTTGGTTGACCCATTCATTGTTTAGTAGCATGTTATTTAACCTCCATGTATTTATGGTCTTTCCAGACTTTGTCTTGTGGTTGATTTCTAGTTTCAATGCATTTTAGTCAGAAAAGATGTATGGTATGACTGGGACCTTTTTTAAATTTTTTGAGACTTGTTTTGTGGCCTAATACGTGATCTATTCTAGAGAATATTCCATGTGCAATTGAAAAGAATGTGTATCCTGCTGTTCTGGGATGGAATGTTCTGAATATATCTGTTAAATCCATCTGGTCCACTATGTCATTCAAAGCCACTCTTCATTGATTTTCTACTTAGATGACCTGTCCATTGATGTAAGTGGAGTGTTAAAGTCCCCCACTGTTATTGCATTATTATCAATTAGTTCCTTTACATTTATTATTAACTTTTTAATGTATTTGGGTGCATAAATATTTACCATTGTTATATCTTCTTGTTGGATTGTCCCTTTAGTATCATATAGTATCCGTCTTTGTCTCTTGTTACAGTCTTTGTTTTAAAGTCTATTTTGTCTGATATAAGTATTGCTACTCTGGCTTTCTTTTCACATCCATTTGCATGATAAGTGTTTCTCCATCCCCTCACTTTTGATCTGCAGGTGTCTTTAGGTCTCAGATGAGTTTCTTATAGGCAGCATATAGATGGGTCTTGTTTTTTTATCCATCCTGTCACCTGATGTCTTTTGACTGGAGCATTTAGTCCATTTTCATTCAAAATAATTATTGATAGGTATGTATTTATTGCTATTTTGTTATTTGTTTTGTGGTTGTTTTTGCAGATCTTCTCTTTTCACGTCTTCCCTTGCTTTAGTGATATACTTGGATTCTTCTCTTTTTATATTTTGCATATCTATTACTGGTTTTTGATCTAGTTACATAGGATTGTATATAACAACTTCTGCATGTGGCAGTCTATATTAAACTGATGGTCGCTTAAGTTTAAACCCATTTTTTATTCCTCTCTTCCCCACATTTTAGGTATATGGTGTCATACTTTACATCCTTTTATTTTGTGAGTCCTTTGACTGATTTTTACAGATACACTTATTTTTACTGCTTTGTGCTTCCTACTTTTTTTACTCTGATTTATGATCTTTCCTTTCCACTCCAAGAGTCCCATTTGACATTTCCTGGAGGGCTGGTTTTGTGGTCATGAACTCCTTTAACTTTTGTTTGGGAAACTCTTTCTCTCTCCTATTATGAATAAAAGCCTTACTGGGTATAATGTTCTTAGATGCAAATTTCTTTCCTTTCAGCACTTTGAATATATTATTCACTACCTTCTGGCTTGCAAAGTTCCTGCTGAAAAATCTGCTGATAGCCTTGTGGGATTTCCCTTGTATGTAACTATTTTCTTTTCTAATGCTTCTTTTAAATTTTTCTTTTTATCACTATGTGTTTTAATGTGGACTCCTTGGGTTGATTTTGTTGGGGATCTTTGTGCCTCCTGGATCTGAATTTCTGTTTCCTTCCCCAGGTCTAGAAAGTTTTCAGCTATTATTTCTTCAAATAAATGTTCTGCCCCCTTTTCTCTCTGTTCTTCTGAGATCCCTATAATGTGAATGTCCTTATGCTTGATGGAGTCACTGAGTTCTCTAAGTCTATTCTCATTTTGCATAATTTTTTTCTCTCTCACCTGCTCAGGTTGATTACTTTCCATTACTCTGTCCTCCAAGTCACTGATGTGTTCTTCTGCTTCCTCTAATTTGCTATTTATTCCATCTAGGGTACTGTTAATTTCAATTATTGTGTTCTTCATGTCTGATTGGTTCTTTTTTTTATCTTTGTTAAGGGTCTCATTGATGTTCTCCACTCTTTTCTCAAGTCCAGTGAGTACTTTATGATCATTACTTTAAATTCTCTATCAGGCATATTACTTATCTATATTTCACTTAGGTCTCTTGCTGTAATTTTGTCCCATTCTTTCATTCATTTGGGACGTTTTCCTCTGTCTCCTTATTTTGTCTCTCTGTATTTGTTTCTCTGTGTTAGGAAAGTCAGCTAAGTCTCTTGCTCTTAAAAGTAGTGGGTGGGTATGCACTTTGAACAAGGCAGAGCTGGTCACCTGCCAGAGGGAATGTGCCTCTGCCACTGCGACCAGACCAATCTGCAAAATGCACATGATCAAGGTGCACAGTTTTAACAAGGTGCACATGCCCTTTGTGGGAGGTGACAGCCCGCTGCTGCTGGCATGGAGGCCCTGCAAAGCATGAGGTTGGGAGATGCAGTTTTGGCAAGGTTTGTGCTGGTCTTTGGAGGTAGGGAAGCCACAGAGCCAGGACTGAAGCATGTGGGGCTTGGTGTAAGCAAGTTAGGTAATGAATGTTGGGACTGCACTGGTTTCTGCAGGTGGCTTTGTGTTTGTGCTGGGAGGCAGGGGAGGGAAATAGCACCTGCTGGCTTCTTTGTTCCTGGAGGAGTCTCCTAGCAATCTCTGTCTTTCTGGGACAGTAAATAACTCCCTCCTCTATACCCCAGGTGTTTTTTTAAATTGCTGCTTCTCTGCTGCTTCTCCACAGGCTGTTTGTTGTGCTCTCTCTTTATGGGGACTCAGTCTCTTATCATCCTTCCGGCTCTCCCAGAGTCAAGTCTGCTGATTTTTAAAGATTTTTTTTTTTTAATTCATGAGAGACAGAGCGAGAGAGAAAGGCAGAGGGAGAAGCAGGCTCCCAAGGAGCAGGGAGCCCGATGCGGGACTCAATCCCAGGACCCTGAGATCATGACCTGAGCCGAAGGCAGACGCTTAACCATCTGAGCCACCCAGGCGCCCCAAGTCTGCTGATTTTTAACATTCCAGGCTTTAAGTCCTGCTGGTGGTGGTAAGAACTGACAAAATTTGGCCTCTCTGGTTTTCAAAGCCAGGTGTTATAGGGATTTGTCTTCCCCATGCAGACTCCCCAGTGTGATAGTCTATTTCTCTCCTCTCTTCACAACCGTGGCTCCCTCATTTCTGCCAATGGCCTATAGTCCTTTAGCTCCTCACTGCATCTGCACCCTTCCTACCCTCTTCAATGTGGCCTCTTCTCTACATTTAGTTGCGGAGTTTTTTCTTCCTGTCTTCCGTTCATTTTCTGGGTTATTTACACTGATGTGTGTGTTATCTACTTGTGTCTGTGGGACAAGGTGAGCTTAGAGTCCTCTCTGCCATCTTCTCTGAAAGTTTTTTAAGAGAATGTTTTGAAGTCGGCTGCTTTAAGTAAAGTTAGTGATTTTGTTCTTAGCTTTGCTAACAGTTAAACTTATAGTATTTCTATAGTTATGTATTCTGAAATCTGGTGACCTGTAGAAATTATACATTTTAAGATAGCAATTTGGTTTGGAATGAACAAATTTATAGCTGTGATATATTATGGAATTTAATGAAAGAATTCAGTTGACCAAATACTTTACTGAATTAATTAGGACATGGGCTTTTAATGGTGACTTTATTACTTTTTTACATTGTAAAAATACATCCCCCAAGGTTAAGTTGGTTGAAAACTCACACAAATTTTGTTGTTGTTAAGAAGACACTCCATTCTTTCAGCAGGCCTTGTAGGTGCTAACTAGGATCCCATTTCATAGACCGTGAATGGAGAAATACATTACCTCCTTCATAGTATTTTGGGGGTTATCCTGATTGAAGCAGAAGTAGGTTCTTTTCAAACTTAGAAGCAACTTTGGAAAAAGGAGCTGTGAATTGGTCCCCATTGCTCCTATATCTTTTCCTCCATTAATGACTGCTGAATATATATTTTGCTTGTTTTGTTAAGCAGAGGAGCTTTACATAAATGGGAATGACAGTTTCTCTTGCCAAAATGCTGAAAGACCATTCCAAGAGTGTGTTATTACAGTATTTATAAAGAGGCAGTTGGGTTATTTCTCATCAAGTTGGGCACTCTTGTTTATGGGCACTTTAGGTAACTCTGTGGTTTACATGCTATACTTAATGTGTTGGATGGGGATTTTGAATGCAGATTTATTGCTTGGGTTTCTTTGTAATATAAATATAAACTCTATAATAACCTAAGGGGGAAATTAGCTTGTTTAACCCAATGATTTCCAGAACTTGAGGAAATAAGTTCCATTACATTTTATGATTCCTTTGGTATGTTAATTTTCAAAAAATCAGAAAGAACACCAACTCTGGCCTTCATTGCTGTTAAATGCCTCATATCTTTTATAAGCCAAATTCATTTCCTCTAGCCCCCAATCTCCCCAAGAATGAAACTTTGGGGGCTATCATGTAAAGTTCAGTCCCATGTGGTCTATATAAGTAGTATGCTCATTTTACACCCTGGAAATTTCAGGTAAGGTGTTATTTATGGGAGTAGATTCTAAAGCTAAGAAGTAAGCGCACATTCTTGGACATATTTACAGAAATATAAATATTTTAAATCCAGTAACAGCAAAGAAATTCTTGCTGGAGTAGATAAGGCTCACCTGGGAAACCACCAACAAACACAGGGTCATTTGTATCAGCTGATGTAGATGCTTGGTTTGGGCTCTGGGCTTCCACCTGATTCCCATCTACTGTTAGCTCAATGCGGTGTTTGATCTTGTTGGCTATGACTTTATGCCACTTTCCATCACACAAATGCCCTGGGATCCCAGCATCATAGACAGCAGTGAATCGGCCGGCGCCATTGTCCACATGAAACATAAGCTAGAAAGCAGGAAATTGAACAGTCACAGATGGTTTCATTAGAAAGGTATCATGGTGGTTCACATAGCAAAAATTGTTGTTTTTAGGGGAGTCATCAGCTAGAATAGCTAGAAATGAACATATCTGGGCATTTTAAAAATTAAAAAGAAACGTTGACAGAAATTAAAATACAAATTTAATAACCAGGAGTCACAACGTATGTTCTTTGCTTCTGGGCATTGGCGGGGGCAAAAGGCAAGATGTGTGAGACTCGTAATAATTCTGCTTTCAGAAAATGTGACATATAATTTGAGGCTAGCTGACAAAAAAAAAAAAAGACCTCATATGCACAGGGACAAATCCTACCATAGATCTTTATAGAGTGTGAGAGTTCTTAGTGAACCTTATAAAATTTCTTAAAAGATGTTTAGAGTGATTCATTCGTTCGAATTACAAATTCATTTTAGAGGATTATTGGTTTTTTTAAAATGTAAGCTTTTGATGTTTTAATTGTATGTATTCTTTTTTTCCTTCATGGATTCCATTTTATATGCAGGATTGAGAATAACATCAATTACTTTCCTGGGCAAGCTTCATGTCAACGGTGCCAAAGACTTTGAGCTAGGAGGCCAGTTAAATTCTTAACAATGAAAAATTTAGATTGGAAGTTCATGTCTAAATGAGAAAAATCTGTTTTCAGTAACATGGCACAGTCCCTGAAATTTGAGATGACAGAATTCTTTTGAAGCTGATGAAGGAAAGAAACATATTGAAACATTAAAAACAGTCTGGCAACACATTTGACAAGGTAAAAGAAAAGACATAGGGGCTTTAAAAAGATGACAAACTGCAATAGGTGAAAAGTTTGTAAACTAAATGGTGACATAAAGATTAAGATTTTACTATATTGGGTGGAGTTTGTAATAGCAGGACTTGGTGAGAAATACACATGCATTGTATTGGAACTTGATACCCCAACAAATTGCTAGTAACAGTGGTTATAAGCAGGTGATGAAATGAAGCTTACTCCAGCAAGATGTACTGAACGTGTTTGAAAATCTGGCCAAGCCATTAACTATTGCGTATCCCCTTTTTTGCCTCTGTACTCCTGGATCTTTTTGCTTTATTGCCTTTGATGATGGTTTGAAGACAAGAGGGGGAGAGGAGGCAACAGAAAGCATATTTGAGGTTACTATGTGGTCTTTCTTCTTGGGAAGCCGCAACACTGTATGAGTGGAAATATGACCAGAGATGAAGTATGATTCCTATTTAAGAGCCAGATAGAAAATTTGGGTAACTTCTTGCTTTGCCTGCTTCTTTACCTGCTGCCTGTACTACAAAGTACATACACAGGTCGTTTTGTTGCAGGATGCTGTTCATAGGCAGGCAGGGACTGGAGAGGTGTTTAGAATTAGCTTATCCATTGTAAGCAATTGACAAAATTTATTATACTAATATAAATTTAGTATAAATCTGCACTTTTTACTTTTTATTTATTTATTTATTTTTAAAGATTTTATTTATTTATTCGAGAGAGAGAATGAGAGACAGAGAGCACGAGAGGTAAGAGGGTCAGAGGGAGAAGCAGACCCCCCCGCTGAGCAGGGAGCCCAATGCGGGACTCGATCCCGGGACTCCAGGATCATGACCTGAGCCGAAGGCAGTCGCTTAACCAACTGAGCCACCCAGGCGCCCAAATCTGCACTTTTTAAAAAATGGTATCAGGATGCTTTTAAATAAACATTGAGCAGCTGATAGGTCAGCTGGCCACCTTGACTTCTAAGAAGTGCCTACCGTGTTAGAAGAGGCAAAGACTGACTTTAGACAATCCAGTCCCCCTCCTCTTTTTTCCACTGGAATCTATAGTTTTATATACAGTGTATTCATGTACTTTGAGCAACACAGTAAGAGTTTGAGATCTAAATTATTTGTCAACACAAGTGGCTTACTGTAGAATTAGCACATTTAAAGTTTACACTGGTCTACAGAGTAAATATGTTGAAAACACAATCTGGTTTCTCTCAACAAAGAATACAGTAGGGCTTCACAATAGAGGTTCTTACATATGAACAACACCATCATAAGGAAATCAGAAATAGTTAGAAAACTGACACTCACCTTTTCATCAATCATTTCAATACCCATCCCATCCATTTTCTGACTGCTGATTCCCAGAAGAACTCCAGTGGTTCTAGTTGTGCGGAATTCAAATTCTACAAGAAGGTCCAATCCCACTTTGAACCCACCAACTGTAAAATGAAGATTTTTTTTTTAAATTACGGATTAGAGTTTAGGGATTGTTAATTCAAATTTGTACAATGCAATGGTTTAGATTTCAGTTCAGATATTAGTCAATTATAGTAAGTTCCAGACTCTCTTATGGCCCATACTTCCACTATTGTAGCATATAACACACTTTATAGTTATCACTTATTTTCTTGGTCGCCTTCCCTCCTAGCATGTAAGTTCTGGGAGGGCAATTTTATTCCTGTGCCTACCAAAGTATCTGGAACACAGGGAGGTTTGATACATAGTTGTTGAGTGAATAAATAAATGGATGACCCCACACTGAGATTAACTTAAAGAATCTCATAGCAATGTATGGTTATGTTGGAAGTCTTACTGTTAGATTAAGTCAAGCATTTCAGTGATTATTCAGTAAGATTTTACTAGGCCACTCGAAGATTACTGTGCCACAGTGATCTGAAAGGATTCAAAAGTTCCCATTTTATTAATAAAGAAAGGAATTGCAAGCACAATTTTGAAGGAAGAGAATCTGGGACATAGATTTTTCCAGTTCACCCAGGTAAGATTTTTCTATAATTTCTTATATTTGATGCATTAATTTATTTACTCTTTCAGGGAATATTTAAGACATGCCTCTTAGAAGTAAAGCCATTCATTAAGAGCGGGCTAGACCACATTGACTGCATGGGGTACCAGGGAAGAACTCATGGAGATTTTCTGCATGTCTTCTATTTATTAGGCAAGACATAAGTGCTATGTGTAACCACCACTGTCTCCAGTGAAGGGTAATGTCTGTTATGTGAAAAACTTATTGTTCTACTCAGAGCCTTGATGGGTTTAGATGTGCACAGGTGGATTCGGAGCAGATTTTAAGAGAAAAAGAAGCTGAATCATTCTGCAAAATAAAACAAAGTGCTTGTTATTGTCCCTGAAAGGGAGAAGTAAGAAGAAAAGGAACAACATGAAACAGTTCAGCTGAAGACGGAGTGATGTGGCCAGGAAAAGCCATGGTGATCAGGTGGCTGACAAGTTTTTAAGGACAAGGATGTTAAAGGTTTAATTGAAGTTGTATGTTTCCAGTGATGTAAGCTTTTCTAAAAAGTCTTAAATAGATTGTATTTCACTGTCTGTTGAGGGGATGGCAGGAGTTGTTAGAAATTGGGGAAGTGGCTCATTTTCTGGTCCAGTTTGATCCAGAATCAAAAGAGCCCAGGCAGAATGGCAAGTCAGTATATCAACTGCAGAAGCTGAAGCTTGCCATCAAATTTGACCAAGAGAATGCCAGCCATCTGTGAATTTGCAGAAATCTTGGGGAAGGCTATGGATTTTCACTGCATGTGGAATTTCGGACTCATCATTACCCCCAGTGTTTTAATGTTTAACATATCCTTTATCTGTTTTCTGCCTCTGCTGTAGGTGAAATTTCCCACCTCTACTCTTTGTTCGAGGGCTCTGCCCCTCCATCTCTGAAAACTTTTGCATGTGAGTATTCATCTCACCTTTTAAATCCTAGCTCAAATGTCAATTCCAGATTTCCCCAATCAAAATTAATTTTTCTTCTAAATATCCACAGAACCTTGCTTGTATGTCTTTTATAGTTTTAAATATATTTTACTTACCTTCTTGTGATTTCTGAACACACCGATTCTTACCTATTGATAGTATATTTTTGAAGGAAGGAATGACAACTTATTTACTTCCGTTTCCCATGATAACTTCTATATATTATGTGCACATTTATTCTTTTTTAAAAAACAAATGCATGTATCTATGGTAACCCTAAGACTGAATATTCTATCCTAAAGTATGTTAATGTCTTTTTTTGTATTATATAGAAGTTATTTCATATTTTTTCCCAAACTGTACATTTACTATCAGTGATCCAAACCTGCTCTGGAGATGTTCACTAGAAGGTGCAAATCCTTAAAGAAAGTCAGGGAAAGTCAGGCTAAAGTACCAGTCATCATCACCATCAATGAGAAATGGGCACCAGTATGTGTGTATTGGGTGTATGAGTGGGAGTGGGAGATCATGACATGAAGCCTTACAAGGAATTGAAGAGAGGAAGAAAGAAAAATGCTATCTCATCTTCAGAAAGGTAGACAGGGAAAACTGGAATGTAGATAAATTACACATATAAATATATGGACCTTCTTTTGGAATTAAATTTATTTTGCTGTTATTGATCTCTAGGGGAGATGAAATAAACTCTCCAAATAGCCTTTTACTCTACTTTTTCTTAGTTTGCTTCAGAATCAGATACATTAATCTTTGACGTTTTTTATTCTATACATTTTTATTTCTGGTTTAAGTGAAGTATACTAATTTAATAAATCCAGGACTTTTATTTTCCCATACAAGCAAGAAGTTAATATTGGTACCTGCTTAATATTCAACAGGAAGAAAATGGGAGTGCCTCACCTGCTTTGGCAAAACCTGTTCCATCAAAATATGTTCCTTTCTGTGCATTAGCAAAACATGTTCCAACATGGAAGCTGGAGGTTGGCTGTTCAAGATCAGCAGGGGCCTCCACCATCTGAAAATTCCTGATGCAGCCATCAATGCTGTAGGTCACCTAAATATTCAGGTCAGAAAAAAACAAATATCAGGTTTTACCAGAATTTTGCCTTTATATGGAATTCAGTAATTTGTGGGGATGCTCTGTGCTTGCAATCATTGGCCAGTTATCTTAAGGTAGCCCCCAAACTACCCGGATCTGTGCTGTCACCCCGAGCTCCACACAATGGGTGCAGAGAATCCTGTGTTGTGCTTCTCAAGTAAGATGTATCTAGCTTGTTCTGATATTCTAAATAGTGCATACTGTGTCTCTAATGGGACCGCTAGTTTGGCAGAATTATGTGCTCCATGTGAATATCATAACTTTTAATTAGTTCCTTATGCTGGTTCTGGTCCAAGATGGTGTGATGTAGGAAGATCCTGAACTCACCTCCATGGACACACTAAATCTATACCTATTTATAAAGCAATTCCTCCTGAAGAAGAGTTGAAAGCTGACTGAATAGCACAACAAAAGGTAAAGAGAATGGCAAGAGACACGGCAGTGAAGGGAACCTCCGCCCCCAACACTGTGAACAACAATGGGGAGGGATAGTACTGAAGGACTGAGAGCAGATTCATCTGACCTAGGGCACAGAAAAAGAGCAACTAGTACATAAAAGGTTCAGCCCTCAAATTCTGCCAAATGGCAGGGGAGCTGCTGGAACTCTCTGGGTCAGATGGGCTGGTGAGAGCCATGATTTATCTTCCCCCTCCATCTTGATAGCATGGACCACAGCAGGGTCCAGCTTCTGGCCTATTGCCTCAGGAAGCCCCAGGCCCCTAGCTCGCACGAGCCCCAGCTGTCCCACCCAGGTGACCCCAGGGCGGTACACACTGAGACACCCCTGGTCAGTGCTCCCTCTAGCTCCAGCCATCACAGCAAGGTGACACAGGAGCAAAGCATGCTGGAACACTCCAGGCCTGCACTACCTCAGCTCCAAATGGCATGCTAGGGCAACCCTGGTGCAGAGCACTCCAAGATCTCCTGACTGATGCCTGAGTGAGCATCATCAGGGTGCTCCCTGCACTGAGTGCCCCAGGGACCTCCAGGCCATGCCTGACTCAGTTCCAGCTGTTCCACCAGGGCACCCCCCATGGGGAGCACCCCAGGACTCTCCAGCCTGCATCAGCTTCAGCTGTCCTGCCAGAGTACCCCCTGTGCAAAAAGCCTCAGGACCACTCCAGCACAGGCCCAGTTCAGTTCCAGCACAGAGTGCCCTGTGACCCTCAGCCCATGCCAGCCAGCAAGCGTCACCAGGCACACACAGTCCGCACAGGGGATGACCATACATAAGACCACTCCTTACAATTTAGGAGAAGTAGCTGTTCCAAAACACAGAAAGTCAAGCAAAATGGGGGGACAAAGAAATATGTTCCAAATAAAAGAACAAGACAAAACTTCAGAAAAAGAACTAAATGAAACAGAAATAAGCGATAGGCCTAATAAAGAGTTTTAAATAATGATTGTAAAGATACTCACTGGACTGGAGAGAGAGGAGTGGAAGAACTTAGTGAAAACTTCAACATAGAGACAGAAAATATAAAAAGGACCAAATCAGTTTTGAAGACTACAATAACTGAAATGAAAAATACGCTAGAGGGAACAACAGTAGATTAACAGATGCAGAAGAACAGATCAGTGATCTGGAAGATGGTAATGGAAAGCACCCAAGCTGAACAGCAAAAAGATAAAAAGAACTTTTAAAAAAAACGAGGATAGGTTAAGGGATCTCTTGGACAACATTAAGCAAATAAACATTTGCATTATAGGGGTGGCAGAAAACTTCCTTAACCGAGGAAAGGAAATAGACTTACAGGTTCAAGAAGCACAGATAGTTCTAGACAATAATTAAAATGCCAAAGATTAAAGATAAACAGAAAATTTTTAAGAGGAGCAAGAGAGAAGCAAAGGTATGTACTAGAGAAACCCCATGAGTCTATCTGCTGATTTTTTAGTGGGAATTTTGCAGGCCAGAAGGGAGTGGCATGATATATACAAAGTGGGGAAAGAAAAATAAAACTTATAACCAATAATATTCTACAGAGCAAGATTACCATTCAGAACTGAAGGAAGATAAAGTTCATCATCACTGAAGTGGCCTTACAAGAAATGTTAAATGGACTACTTTAAAGGGTAAGGCCACAATTAGATGTAAGAAAACTATGAATAAAAAGATGTAAAATATGACAACATAGACAAAAAATGTGGAGGGAGGAGTAAATACGTTCGTTTAGAATGTGTTTGAATGTAAATAGTGATCACTATAGACTGCTATGTACTTAGATATTGTATGTGAACTTCATGGTAACCACAAACCCCAAACATTTAATAGATACACAAAAAGAGAAAGAAAGCCAGCCATGACACTACAAAGAGTGAGTCATCAACCACAAAGAGCAAAAGAAGAAAGGAACAGAGAAGAACTACAAAAACAACGAGAAAGCAATTAACAAAATGGTATTAAGTACATACTTAACAATTATGTTAAATGTAAATGATCTAAATGCTTTAATCAAAAGACATAGAGTGGTAGAATGGGTAAAAAAACAAGACCCATCTATCTGCTTTATACAAGACACTTCAGACCTAGAGACACTTACAGACTGAAAGTGAAGGGATGGAAAGAGCTATACAGTGCAAATAGAAGAGAAAAAAAGCCAGGGAAGCAGTATCTATATTAGACAAAATAGATTTTAAAACAAAGACTAACAGGAGACAAAGAAGGGCATTACACAATGATAAGGGATCAACCCAGCAAAAAGATATAACAATTGTAAATATCTATGCACCCAACATCACAGCACCTAAATACAAAAAGCAGATATTAACAGACATAAAAGGAGAAATTGACAGCAATACAATAATAGTAGGAGACTTTAATACCCTACTTACATCAAAAAATACATCATCCAGGATGAAAATCAACAGGGAAATAACAAATATATACAGAACATTCCATCTCAAAACAACAGAATACACATTCTTTTTAAGTGCAAATGAAATATTCTCCAGGATAGATCACATGTTAGGCCACAAAATATGACTGAAGAAGACTGACATCATCTGCATCTTTCCTGGCCACATGGTTTAAACTGGAAAGCAATCACAAGAAAAAAAAACTAGAAAAAATACAAATATGTGGACGCTAAACAGCATGCTACTAAACAACCAATGGATCACTGAAGAAATTAAAAATGAAAATACAATGGACACAGCAGAATCCGTTCTAAGAGGGAAATTTATACCAATTTATAGGTCTACCTCAAGAAACAAAAATCTCAAGTAAATGACCTAACTTACATATAAAGTAACTAGAAAAAGGACAAATAAGAACAAATGTGAACAGAAGAATGGAAATAATAAAGATCTGAGCAGAAATAAATGAAAGAGACAAAAACAATAGAAAAGATCAATGAAACCAGGAGCTGGTTCTTTGAAAAGATAAACAAAACTGATAAACCTTTAGCTGGACTCATCACGAAAAAAAAAAGGACTCAAATAAAATCAGAAATGAAAGAGAACAACTGATACCACAGAAATACAAAGGATTATAAGAGAGTACTATGAAAAATTATATGCCAACAAATTGGACAATCTAGGGAAATGGATAAATTCCTAGAAATATACAATCTTCCAAAACTGAATTAAGAAGAAATAGACAATTTGGAGAGACCAATTGCTAGTAACAAAATTCAATGTGTAATCAAAAACTACCAACAAAGTCTTAGACCAGGTGGCTTCACAGGTGAATTCTACCAAACATTTAAAGAAGAGTTAATACCTATTCTCCTCAAACTATTCTGAAAAGTAGAAGAGAAAGGAAAGTTTTCAAAAACATTCTATGAGGCCAGCATTACCTTGATACCTAAGCCAGACAAAGATACCACACAAAAAAGGAGAACTTCAGGCCAGTATCTCTGATAAACATAAAAGCAAGAAATCCTCAATAAAAATGTTAACAAACTACATTCCACAATATATTAGGACTTATTCTGGGGATGCAAGAATGGTTCAACATTCAAAAATCAGCATACACTACATTTAACACAATGGAGAATAAAAATCATATAATCTTCTCAATAGATGCAGAAAAAACATTTGATAAAATTCAACATTTGTTAATAAAAACTCTTAACAAGGTGGATTTAGAGGGAACATACCTCAACATAATAAAGGCCATATATGAAAAACCCAGAGCTAACATTATACACAATGGTGAAAAACTGAGCTTTTCTCTAAGATCAGGAACAAGACCAGGAAGTCCACTCTTCACACTTTTATTCAACATAATACTGAAAATCCTAGCCACAAGCAATCAGACAAAAAATAAAAGGTGTCCAAACTGGTAAGGAAAGAGTTAAACTGTTAAACTGTAACTGCTTGCAAATCACATACCATACATAGAAAAACCTTAAAGACTCCACCAAAAAATTATTAGAAGAAATGAATTCAGTAAAATTACAGGACACAAAATTAATACCTAGAGATTGATTGCATTTTTATATACTAATAAAAAAGTAGCAGAAAGAGAATTTAGAAAACCACTCCATTTATAATTACACCAAAAAGAATAAAATACCGGGGAATAAACTTAACTGAGGAGCTAAAAGACCTGTACTCTAAAAGCTGTAATGCATTGATGAAAGAAATTGAAGATGACACAAATGGAACGATATTCCATGCTCATGGATTGAAAAATTAATACTGTTAAGTAAATATTGTTAAAGCAGTCTACAGATTCAATGCAATCCCTGTCAAAATACCAAGAGCATTTTTCACAAAAGTATGACAAATAATACTAAAATTTACTGTATGGGACCACAAAAGACTCCAAATAGCGAAAGCATTCTTAAGAAGGAAGAACAAAGCTGGAGGTACCGCAATTCTAGATTTCAAGGAAACTACAAAGCTTTAGTAATCAAAACAGTATGATACTGGCACAAAAACAGACATGTAGTGCAATGGAAAAGAATAGAGATCCCAGAAATAATACCACACTTATATGGTCATTTAATCTACAACAAACAAGGTAAAAATATACAATGGGGAAAAGACCGACTCTTAACAAAGGGTGCTGGGAAAGCTGGACAGCGACATGTAAAAGAATGAAACTGGACTACTTTCTTAACACCATATACATGAATAAAATCAAAATGGATTAAAGACCTCAATGTGAGACCTGAGATCATATAACTGCTAGAAGAAAGCACAGGCAGTAATTTCTCTGACATCAGCCATTGCAATATTTTTCTAGATATGTCTCCTTAAGCAAGGAAACAAAAGCAAAAATAAACTATTGGGATTACACCAAAATAAAAAGCTTTTGCACAGCAAAGGAAACCATCAAGAAAATGACAAGGCAACCTACCGAATAGAAGATATTTGTAAATGACATATCCAATAAGGGGTTTATATCCAAAATGTATCAACAATTTATACAACTCAATACCAAAAATAACCCAATTAAAAATGAGCAGAGGATATGAATAGATATTCTTCCAAAGAAGACATACAGATGGCAAGCACACACATGAAAAGATGTTGAACATCATTAATCCTTAGGGAAATATAAATCAAAACCACAATGAGATATCTTCTTACACTCTCAGAGAGGCTAGAATCAAAAAGTCAAGAAATAACAAGTTTCTGCAAGGATGTGGAGAAAAGGGAACCCTTATACACTATTGGCAGGAATGTAAGCTGATGCAGCCACTGTGGAAAACAGTATGGAGGTTCCTCAAAAAAATTAAAAATAGAACTACCATATGATCCAGTAATTCCACTACTGGGTATTTACCCAAAGAAAATGAAAACATTAATTTGAAAAGATATATGTTCCCCTATGTTTATTGCAGAATTATTAACAACTGCCAAGACAGGGAAGCAAACTAAGTATCTATTACAGATGAATGGATAAAGAAGATGGTATTTATATACAATGGAATATTACTGAGCTGTAAAAAAGAATGAAATCTTGCCATTTGTGATGACATGGATGGACCTAGAGGGTATTATGTAAATGAAATAAGGTAGAAAAGACAAATACTATATGATTTTACTTATATTTAAAATCTAAAAAAAAAAAAAAACCCAAAAAAATGAATGAATGAACAAACAAAAAGCAGAAACAGACCCATAATTACAGAGAACAAATTGATGGTTGCCAGAGGGGTGATGGCTGGGGGATGGGCAAAATGGGTGAAGAAGAGTGGGAAGTATAGACTTCCAGGTGTGGAATGAATAAGTCATGGGAATAAAAGGTACAGCATAGGGAATATAGTCAATGATATTGCAATAGCATTGTGTGGTGACAGATAGTGCTTTACTTGTAGTGGTCATAGCATAATGTGTACATTTGTCAAATTACATGTATACCTGAAACTAATGTAACGTTGTGTGTCAATTATACAATTAAACAAATTTTTAATTAGCCCCTTATGTTTCAATTAATAGTTTAGTAACCTTACTATATATATACATTTTGTCATAATCTAATTTCAAATTCTATTTGAAAAGATCATTAAGTTTGGCTTAGTGCTTCTTCCTTAATGAAAATCTAGTGAAAGCAGTGAACTCTTTCCTAAGAAAATGCACATACACTTTGAACTTGAAAGTTTGCATGAAGCATTTAGAGTTTAGGGACCATGGATATAATTCAATCATACTCTGCTCCACTATATTTCATCTGATTTTAGGGACACATGTTAATCACTCTTGCCACTCTCCAGAGACTCTCATTTTGATAGGCCTGGGTAGCTTATCCAATAGCCATGAAAGGAGCATACTACTGATCACTCACAAGGGGCGCCGGATGCTGAGAATTACAACTGTGGTGAACAGATGTCTTTGATGAAGAACAGCTCTGCAGTATCACATGTTCTGAGTATAGAAATGTAATACATTTCTTTCTAATATGTTCTCTAAGAACATTGATCCCCTGTATTTCTTAAAATCATGCTTTCCAAAGGAAACCCAGACACGTGGTCTGACAAAACATTATTTTGTGAACACTGGTTTATAAAATTGTGAGGACTTTAAATTTTGAATCCTGTACTGTACTCTACATACTGTAGTACAGTATTGGACAAATGTAGTTTAAATACTGCATCTCTCAATATTTGTGAAATCTCTAGTTCTGAAACAATACCATCAACATTATCTTCCTTGTTTTCCAGTACTTTCTATATGCTTAGTACTCTTCCAAACACTTTCAATATATTACCTCATTTAATCTTTACAGTAACCTTGCTGGTTTGGTACTATTATCCTATTTTACAAAAGAGGGAACTTTGTCAAAGGAAGATTAAGTAACTTGCCCCAGACCACACAGCTAGTTAATAGGTATTCAAACCTAGGGAGTCTGGCTCCAGGGTCGACACTCTGTTTGGTGATATTACCTCTCCTAGTCAAATCTATCTAGAAAACCTGTCACTTCTCAGAAAAGACAATTTCCTACTCATCTCTAAGTCGTCAGGGGCCAATATGACCTAATAATTCAACATATATACATGAGTCAGGCAGTTATTTAAGCCACACACACATAAATAAATAAATTAGACCCTTACTGGACCAATTCTTCGGGTAGTGTAGTTGATGGGTAGCCCGCCAACATACAGCATTCCCACAACATCCAGGATATCCGCTTTCTTGGGACTGATGGTTCTGTTGGAGGCATCATCTACATAAATAATTCCTTCTTGCTTAATTCGCATAATCTTAATCTATAAAAAGAAGACGACTCATTAAAGCCAATTATGGATAAATTTCAAATACGCAGAGTGTAAGATGTAGGAACTTTCTGGATATTCGTCAGGAAAAATGAAAGAATTTACTAAGTGCCTAATATGTGTGAAATCCATAAGTGAAATTAAACCAGTTTTTACAGAATATCCCACACTCTGTCTTTTCCATGACTACCATCTCCAAAAGGGTACAAAATCATCCTGGGTGAGTTTTAGATTAAAGACTTTGCTATAGGTTGCCAAGGGAGCCTATGTATCAGGAGGCATGCATGTTGTCAGGAGCCTTGCCGATTGAGAGCTCGGTCCTGAATTAAGTGCGCTGCAAAATTCATGTCCGGTTTCAAACATGCATTTGTTTGAGCTAAGCCTGGTCTCCCCTGCACAATTTCAGATCTGCTACATCCCTCTGCCTAATAGGCACTTCTCACGCGGAATGGAAGGAAGGGCTGCGCATCAAGGCTGCACAGCCGTTTCCACGGCAGCCGTGATTGGTACAAAGGGAGGGAGGAAGACGGACAGCTCCCTGATGCTGAAATTACAGCAGTGGGGTGAATTCTCTTTGGGGGCAGGGCGAAATCAGGGGTTGTCAAGACTGGCTTGGGCATAAAAAACTTCGGTCTGAGTTTAGGAAAAGGAACGGTGGCCCAGGCTAATGTTGGAGTACAATGATGGTTTAAAATGAATCTACATCAGGATTAGAATAATTAAGACCTCATTTTACACTTATCTATTCTGGTTTGGGAAGCAATTGTTTAAAAAAAAATTTTCAAAAATAAATCCCTCCTTAACTTGGCTGCTTATAGTATTTAAACTTTCTTTCTTAATCCCAGACGCATTGTGGACCAACAATATGTCAGTTTTTCAAGTGTCATGTTTATTCTATTAGCCAGAGAGGAGAATAAGCCTTAGTGAGAGCTCCTTCATGAAGATCTGTATTTGCTACTCATAAGCTCCCAGGCAAATAGGAAGATTCCATTTCTTATTTCCAAGATAACAAATTGATTGACTTTGCATTTGTATTGTATTTTTTCAGGTTCTCTGACTTTCTATAGGATATGCCAAGTCACAGTATGTTAATATATAAAATCTACCACCTAATAATATCAAACTCTCAAAATTAAACATTTTATTGGTCGACCGAGGGAAGCTTTACTGAATAGGCGATCACAGGTGCAGAAACAAATTCTGAGTTTTCATTTTAATCAGGCAGTATATTATCTATTTGCAGTCATGCCAAAGAGGACAGTAAGGTGGCAGATGATCCTTCTGTGCCCATAATAGTACCAGTTTCTGGGTGTAAGGCCAATGTTTTAAAAGTTGTTCCAAATGGCTATCGCTGGAAATGTGGCCCTAGAGCCCTTTAAACATGATCTAGCAGAGTCTCAGACTCTTGGTTTTCACAGACCAGTATGGGGTGTGATGGGGGAGGGGAGGGCAAGTGTTAGGGCCCATTTTAGTTTCCCAGCTTTTAAGTTCGTCAAATATTACTTCATAAAAGAGAGGCCATTTTAGCACCTTTTAAAAGGAAGAACATATAATCTCAGGATAAATATTACTCCTTTACATTGAAGACATAGAGCTAATTTAAGATTAACATGCTCCATCGTCCCACATTTCTCACTGAGAGTAGCATGTCTTCAACTACCTGGCCCCGGTTTGTGGACAGATGTTTGGGAACCACAGCGGTACGGTAATAATGGCATCTTGTGGTACCACGATGCCGCATGTGAGTGCTCGAACATAAACCCACCCGGGTCCGATTACATTTCCCCAGGCTGGGCAACTGTTGTCTGTGGCGCTGGCTTTATTTTTAGCCTCAGCCACATTCCAGTAGCAGCAGGGTCAGGATCTACACTGGCAACATTGTATCTGCACCCGGCGAAGGCCGGGGGCTGCCACCCGGCATCCCCCTCAGGGGACACGGCCAACCTCCCATGGACTATTATTACCTTGTGCCACTGACCGTCGTTGATTTTGGTGGGGATCATGGTGTGGGTGTCACCGCTTCCCAAGTCGTAACTGAAATAGGGCAATCCATTTCTCAGCTGAACGGTAGCAAAATCCGCGTGATTGATCCGAGCCATGTAAAAAAGCAGGCCCGATTCAGCTTCCGTTCGCACTTCAAACTCAATTGTGAGGCTGCGGAAAGAAAGCACGCAAAATAAAACCGAAAAACAGAAGCATTCTTATTCTGAGATTAAGTTGCCTCTGATCCCGTAGGGGAATTTTCATAAAGGACAGTAAAACGTTCTCTGAGATGAGGACTTTCCAGGTGATTTCCAAATCCACTTTTCCTGCTGATTTCCAAAACTGAGCTCCGCAGGCTCAGGCCACTAGAATTCGATTCTCTGTTGTACTCCGTGAATTAAAAGGCTTACTGCATTAAATAAGTGTAGTTGATTAAAACCTGAATAAGTGCAAATACTCAGTTCTTCCATTTATCAGTTCTTTTCCAATATCTCAGAATAATACATACCGGTTTTTAACTTTGGTGTCATCAAAAGCAATTGCAGTGTGGCTATTTCTCGAAAGCCCAAACTGCTTGCTCCCTAATAAAAGAGCTGGTTCTGATTCTGCTGCACAAGGACCCTGCAAAATTACCCAGGAGAGAAAGAGGAGATTATGGACTCTGCTCTTTAAAAATTTAATCCTGTTATCTAGTTATTTTATTTTCGCTTAATGTTCTTGTGTAATCTTATTGAAGCTCCTTAAGAAGAAAAATGGTCTCTTACTTATCTCCGTACTCTACCACATAGTAGACACTTCCTATGAAATATTCAGTGAGTGGGAATCCGTTTTCTTATAGTGCACCCTTGAATTGCCAAATCAATATGCTCAAAAATATTTATTGATCAATTCATGTTTTCATTACCCTCTAAGAAAAAAAAAAACTGTTGATGTTTCTGAGAAAACTGGAGTTTCCTTTTCATGTTTACTTACTTATGAAGAGTTATAGTCTTTGAAGATGGGACGGGGAAAATGACAAGCTAGCCACCAAGTTATAAGAGTAGAAAAAATGTGTTCCTTCTTGCCCTCCCCATTTCTGTCTCCCACTATATTACTTCTTCTTGAAAATTATCCGTCTACTAGAAGGCTTCCATGAATTTAGACTTTCAAGATGGTGTATCTAAACTTGCAAGTCAGGCCATTTAGGCCCTGAGCCAGTTGCTAGGCAACCCAGTACATTTTTAATGTAACCCACCATATACCATTTCAACTGTCACTGTTCAAAGATCCACTTCCTGGGGTTCTTAGGAGGGAGAGCTCGGCGCAGGGCTGGCTTACTTGGTTTAATGCTCTGCTGTCACCATCTTGAGTTTCTTAATACTTTTTTTTTTGTAAAAGGGGCCCTGCATTTTCATTTTGCTCTGGACCCTGCAAATGATATAGCCAGTCCTGGTTGGGTGGACCGTGTTTGGCCAGCATAACCCTTAGCTCAGTAGATAATCAAGGCTCCTCAAATTACTGAAGTCATAATTCCTTTCTCTGTTCTCTCTTTTCACAAAAGAGCTTGAAGTACAGGCTGCTTCGGCAGTCTTTGAGAACACGCAGTACGCGAGAAAATAAATAACCTGCACACTCTCAAACAACACATCTGTTTTTAAGATCTGTACTTAATAGCTTTGGATGGGCCACTGCCCCAGTGAACGCTGACTCAGCAGAGGTTCTCAAACAGCCCAAAGCAAGCTTTTGATGGCAGAATGTTCTTCTCAGATAGAAGATGAGATGAATCATCAGCACACAGGACATTCTTACTTGATGAGGAAAAGCCTTGTTCTCTTTTCTCTTGAGCTTAGTCAAACGGAGCACGCTGCTACAGCAGGTAAAAGGCTTTAAGTGTTTGAAATGCTGTAAAATTGGTCTTCGTGGAAGTATTTCCCTTCTTGCTTCCCAGGAGATGGTCAATTACAAAGAGCAAACTGTGGCAGAAATTCATACAGATATGCAAAAACCCAGTGGGTAGAGCAGGAAAATGCTATTTATTTGCACAGCTGAATGGCCTCTCTTGGAATCAACATGTGGCCCCTTTCTTATTACACTGCCTGTAAAAAGAGCCCAAATGGGAAGGCTTTGGTAGCTTAATGTCTCAGCCAGCCATGACGCTATTAATAGACTTGGGATCATTTATCAACCTCTCACCCTATTTCCTGTACAGAGGCCCACTGCTATAAACATTAGTAGCCTGCAGTCCTCCTCTGAAATCTCTAAGAGAATCCTCCCTGCTGTGAGTCCATCAGGGGCAAAATTTGGCTAAAACATCTCTAACCCGTCAGCTCTGAAAACTGGGAGATCAGAAAAGTCAATGGATGCTGAGGAATTAGGGAACCATGATGTGTGGCCAAAAAGAAAACCACCAGCAGGTTGTTATTGTTAATCATTGCAGTCACTCGTCTCGTTACTACATACAAATATTAATATAAAATAACTTTTCTAATATAATTTTTTAAATGATCCAAGTGGTGATTATAAAGATTAGGTATTTTATTGGTAGTAGCTGTAGGTCATGGAGAACTTTTGTCTTTATATATTTTGGGCACTGAGGCCCAAACGCCACGGGAAGCTTGCTTGCTGGTGGACTGGACAGAGATTTCCAGCACTGGCCCTGAGCTGATCAGCAGTTTTCTATCACATACTGTCAGATCTTCTAGATGCAGAAGACCCTGCTTACGTTATTTTAGGAAAACCTTTGACCAGAAAAGGACAGGGACTTCGTGAGGATTCTTCTAAGAAGCATTACATGACACACCCACTGGAAATTGAGGAAGAAGACCAGTTCCTGCTTCACTTTTATAACAGGTGGATCTTGAGGAGCAGGTAGAGATGGTGGCTAATAAAACAGTGTCCTCATACTGGCCAATGTTGTAGGAGAGTGATAACAAACAGGTCACTCTACTAGGTAACCTCAAAGTCTAAAACCCATATGCTAAGTTCATTGTATGTTAAGGACACCCAGATTGATCTTTTATATCATCAATTTGCAACAGGATGAATATTATGAATATACCTTGAATAAAACGTCTATCACCTTCCTTTATAAAATTGGCAGTTGGAAGAGGACCGAGAAATGTTAGTAGAGGAGAATTTTTATTTATATGTAGTTTTGGATTTAAATGGGAAGACAGGGGCGCCTGGGTGGCTCAGTCGGTTAAGCGTCTGTCTTCGGCTCAGGTCATGATCCCGGGGTCCTGGGATCGAGCCCCGCGTCGGGCTCCCTGCCCGGAGGGAAGCCTGCCTCTCCCTCTCCCGCTCCCGCTGCTCGTGTTCCCGCTCTCGCTGTCTCTCTCTCTCTCTCTGCCAAATAAATAAATAAAGTCTTAAAAAACAACAAATGGGAAGACAATTTTCCCATAATGCTTTTGGTGAACATGTAGCCTTCTCATTTGGTTAAAGGCAAGTAGCACTGGATCTTGCCTGCGCTGCCTCACTTTCCCCTGGGTGAGTCTGAAACCAGGCTGAACTTGGGACGCATGCAGGAGGGCACAGACCCCGGTGATTCCCCTCTCCCTAGAGCCCCTCAGAGGCCCCCTGCTCCTCCCAATGGTCACGCATCGTGTTTTTTTCTCCCTCTAGTATCTTAAAGGGAACCTGTGAGATGGAACAGAAAGTACCCCGTGGTTTGCACGTAAATAAGATGATCTTATGCTTCCTAGAGAAATCAAATGGGTAAGAAAAAGGGTCTTCTAATGAGGTAATTCCAAGGAGGCTTTTTTAAAAAAATTTTTTTTAAAGATTTTATTTATTTATTTGAGAGAAAGTGCAAGCAGGGGGAGGGAGAGGGACAAGCAGACTCTGTGCTGAGCACAGAGCCTGGCGGGGGAAGCAGGTGGCTCAATCTCACCACCCGGAGTTCACAAACTGAACCAAAATCAAGAGCCTGATTCTTAACCAACTGAGTCACCTAGGTGCCCCTCTAAGGAAGCTTTGAAAAAGAATGATGGTTGCAAGACAAATTCCTCCACCAAGCTAATGTGAGCTGGAGGGAAGGCATCATCTTTATGGATGTGATACTTTACCTGTATTATTTTGGAAACACTTATCTTTGAAATGTATTAAAACAACAATAAAAAAAACACAAAAAAACAACAAAAACCCCACAGGCTCATCAATCTCAACATGTTACAATCCTGCCACCTTGTGGCGGCTCTTTGAAGTACTGCTAGTGCATAAGGGGGGAAAATGGGATCTGGAGGACACGGTGTGCTTGCTTGTCTCTGTTTGGCAGGTGACAAGCTGTAGGCAGACAGGATTTGGCGGGGGGAGGTGGAAAGGGGGAGGTCTGAATGTGGCGGTGCACGTGCTGATCAGAGCAGTGGCATAGCTGGAGAGGACTATGAAGGAAGCCACGCTTCCTAAAGCCGAGCTTAGGCAAATGGATCATGCCACAGATTAGTAACAGTGAAAACTTTTTCACCTCACAATTACTCTATCTCCGGTCAGACTAAAGCAGTGGTCATTTCCAACTGCTGTTTGTTGGCTGACACTTGGACATGAGTTATTGGCTTCAGAGTAGCATGTGATTGGTAGGCAAGTGTTCCTTGAATTCAGATTGGTGCAGAACAGAGATTTAAATTGCATTTATCAAAACTGGCATCTTTGTTCTTGAAAGCACCAAGTGAATGATCATAAAAACTGCATCATTTTCTTCTTTCATGAGTCAGTAATCCCTCTAAAAAATGTGGGCTAAAATCACATCTGAGAATTTGGAGGTTTCTTTGTGATGCTCTTTTTTAATGGATGAATACTAAGTGGAAGATACTTTTTACAGCACTGACTTTAATGTTCTGAAATATAAAATCCCTACTCAAGCTGTTTATCGAGAAAGTGAATTATGTTACCACCCTGCACAGGAGCTCTTTTGGTAAATATTGGGCATTTGTAGTAATATTTACACACTAATGCCTGAATGGAGATTTCTTGTGGTATGGAAAATGTGTGTTTTCCCTTTAAATACATATCAGTGTCCAACTGATTCATCCTTTGGCATGGACTGTGCTTAGCTTTTAAAGTTGTAGTATTAAAGTTGCTAGAGAAATAGCTTCCTTTTGGTCTATTCTTTCCTTCTCTGCCCGCTTCTTTCCCCCAACTCTCCAAAGCCCTTAACAACACAGGGACTGTTCATGGCTATTTATATCACTGTTCTTAGTGTTCACATTTCAGATTTCAAGGTTCAAAATTCAACTTTCCGACGAGCTTCAAGTAAAAAAAAATACAACCAGTTCATTGTATACAAATCCACACAGGCCATGCCGGTTATAAAGACTTGGTATAAACACCCTATATACCTGCAGATGGTGTTTGTAGAAGTCTACAGTCCTCTCTAACCCCACCCAACCACCCTCCCTGAGAAATCTCCACAAATACAATATGTAGAAATATTTAATCCAGCTCTAAATGGGCCAAAGAATAAGAGAAAAGCATAAAGGGAAGATGGGCTACCACACCATCAAATGAGATAATATACATACAATGCCCTCTGATCAATGGCGTTTTGGCCTATATTAATGATGGGACTGACATAGTCCATTTCATGGGCCAGGGCTTTCTCAGGATCCCTGAAACTGCACTGGGGTCTAGTGAATGCCATCCTCATGGTGTAAGATGTTGGCAGGGAGGGGTGTGATGGTGTAAAGGAGAAGAAGAAGGGGACCGAGAATAGAGGATCGTTTCTGTCCACTCTGCTAGAACAAAGAGAGGATAGTTCCTACGTCAGGAATTAACTTGTCTTAGTTCTTAACTACATTCTTACAATCTAAATTCTGATTCGAAAAAGGGAAGAAGATGGTGAGAAAGGAAAAGGATGTGAGACTGGAGCTACAATAGCCATATCCTACTGGAATCTGTTTTTTTTTTTTTTTAAAGATTTTATTTATTTGACAGAGACACAGCGAGAGAGGGAACACAAGCAGGGGGAGTGGGAGAGGGAGAAGCAGGCTTCCTTGCTGAGCAGGGAGCCCGATGCGGGGCTCGATCCCAGGGTTCTGGGATCATGACCTGAGCTGAAGGCAGACACTTAATGACTGAGCCACCCAGGCGCCCCTGGAGTCTGTAATTGTTGAAACGTGGAATACTCACCCCCTTTTCTCCTGGCATTTGCTCTCCCCCTAAAAATGTGAAAAGCTAACTATTCCCACAGAAGAATGAGGCCTTACTGTGAGCCAGGCAATGTGCTGAGTGCTTTGTATACATTGTATCATTTATTGCCTCACGATAATCCTTGCAGGTAGATAGTATCCTCCTTATTTTTCAATGGGTCAGTCTTACATTTAGAGAGGACAAGTAACCCGACAGAGTCCACTGAGTAAAAGTAGGTGGGCTATGGCAGGGCAGGTGGGCAGGCCCAGTTTCCAGACCACTGGAGTAAAGGCCAGTATGCTTCCTTAGTGGCCCCCAATGTGGAGGGCGTGAGGGGGGCCATTCACCACGTCGCACTTCCCCAGAGGGGAAATCAGCTATCTAGTGGGATGTTGCAGAGGAATAAATGTTGAAAGCCACCGCTTTTGATTTCTCTTTTTAAAAAAGTTATGAAAATAAAACACATGTAAGAATTTTCTTTTAGATGATGAAAATCATCTCTAGTCCATAATCCATCTGCTGTTAGCATCTGATATATTTCTTGCAAGGGTTTTTTTTAATGCATTTTTCTATCTGTTGATGTAGATGTGATTATGCAGTATGTATGGCTTTATATCCTGTTTTTTCCATACTTACGACATGTCATCATCATTTTGTATTGTTTCAATTGAAAGATTTTATGTACAAGAATGTGATGACATATTAAAATTTGCATTTTATAGACCTGTTTTTACACTTCCAGAAACCACTAATCATTTTGTTTGGATGGCGTTTAATGGGACCCTGCCATATTTCCAATTTTCAATCTTGAAAACTAGCAGTTTGTGTTTGTAGCCCACACTCCACACTTATCCCAACTGACCTCCACCCATACTCGCTCACTGTCATTTATATTAATGTCTGATTTCTCAGATCTGCTTCTCTGTCTCTCCCTTGCTAGCAATGATGATATTGTATTCATTTTTACATTTAGTAGGCTCTTAACAGATTATGTTATAAATTGTCAAACCTCTAACTTTTAGTCACCTTTAAAAAGCTTCTCTCCACACAAAGAATGAAAATAAGAGAAAGAAATCAAATTAAAAGATATGTATAGTTCCATGATCTGAAACTGTAAAAATATAACTCAATAGGGATGGAAATTCTAAGAAATGTAATTATGACCACATAGCGTAAATAATTATAAAGTACAAGAGAAGGAGAGATAGCTGTTGGAATTTAGATATCTGGGTTTTAGTGCCAACTATCAATAATGTGTGTGATCACAGGCCATGAGGTACGTTCTAGGGCTTTGTTTTCCAATGTGTAAATTAAGAGTCAGAACCTTTAAGGTCTCTTCTAGCTCTGATGTTCTCTGGGTCTTTGTACACCAGCCCACAGGACTGCCACTCAACTTCTCTTTTGCTTTGTCTTGTCTAAGTGGGATGCTCTGTTTTGGAAAAGTTAAAACATACACTGCTGAGAGAAAATGGAAAATGGAATTAGAACAGAAGGTTACAAGAAAACTTAAATGAGTTAAAATCTCCAGTCCCAGATGGGAAAGTATCTTTATTTTCAGAAAAAGGGAAAAAAATGTGATCTCGAGAAACCATGGAGGGAAATGCTTGAGACTCCCTATAAAACACAGTTTGTGTGGGCACTTATAAAAGAAAAGCAATCACTGCGGACCAGCAAGGCTTCTCCACCAGTTAACTGTACCAAGTCAAGATGGGCTGGCTGAGACACCTGATGCAAGAGAAGTTCAAGTCATACAAAGGTGCCCAAGATTGTGGTTGACTGAATAGGGGGCCTGATGATGAGCTAATAGCGAGATCTGTTTAAAACATTAAAGTATTCTCAGGTGTAAAATATGAGGACAGACCAAAGGAACGAGAGGTACTGCTGTCCCCTGAACTGGGCACTTTGAGTAATACGGTCTTTTCTAGGTGCCACATTTTGAAAGGGATATTTCAAACTTAAGAATATTGATCAGTGGAAATATGGGAATTAGAAATTAGGTCACATGAGGGGGTGCCTGGGTGGCTCAGTCAGTTAAGCATCTGCCTTCAACTCAGGTCATGATCTCAGAGTCCTGGGATCGAGCCCCATGTTGGGCTCCCTGCTCAGCAGGGAGTCTGCTTCTCCCTCTCCCTCTGCCCCTACCCCCCACCCCCCATGCTCTCTCTGTCTCTTTCTCAAATAAATAAAATCTTTAAAAAAATAAAATAAAATATTGGGTGTCTGGGTGGCTCAGTTAGTTAAGTATCTGCCTTCAGCTCAGGTCAGGATCCCAGGGTCCTCCAACAGAGTCGCACATTGGGCTCCCTGCTCAGCAGGGAGTCTGCTTTTCCCTCTCCCTCTGCTACTCCCCCTGCTCATGCTCGCTCTCTTGCACTCACTCTCTCTCCCTCGCGCGCACGCACACTCTCTTTCTCTCAAAGTGGGAGGACGGGTTAGCCTGGTGATGGGTATTAAAGAGGGCTTGTTCTGCATGGAGCACTGGGTGTTATACGCAAACAATGAATCATGGAACACTACATCAAAAACTAATGATGTAATGTATGGTGATTAACATAACATAATAATAATAAAAAAAATCTTTTAAAAAAAACAGTATGGAGTTTCCTCAAAAAGTTGAAAACAGAGCTACCGTATGACCCAGCAATTGCACTACTGGGTATTTACCCCAAAGATACAAAAGTAGTAATCCGAAGGGGTATGTGCACCCCAATGTTTATAGCAGCAATGTCCACAATAGCCAAACTATGGAAAGAACCAAGATGTCCACCAACAGATGAATGGATAAAGAAGATGTGGTACACACACACACACACACACACACACACACACACACACACACACACTGAAATATTATGCAGCCATCAAAAGGAATGAAATCTTGCCATTTGCACCGATGTGGATGGAACTGGAGGGTATTATGCTGAGTGAAATAAGTCAATCAGAGAAAGACATGTATTGGATGATCTCACTGATATGAGGAATTCTTAATCTCAGGAAACAAACTGAGGGTTGCTGGAGTGGTAGGGGGTGGGAAGCGTGGGGTGGCTGGGTGATAGACATTGGGGAGGGTATGTGCTATGGTGAGTGCTGTGAATTGTGTAAGGCTGTTGAATCACAGACCTGTACCTCTGAAACAAATAATACATTATATGTTAAAAAAAGAAGAAGATAGTAGGAAGGGAAAAATGAAGGGGGGGAAATCGGAGGGGGAGACGAACCATGAGAGACTATGGACTCTGAGAAACAAACTGAGGGTTCTAGAGGGGAGGGAGGTGGGGGGATGGGTTAGCCTGGTGATGGGTATTAAAGAGGGCACGTACTGCATGGAGCACTGGGTGTTATGCACAAACAATGAATCATGGAACACTACATCAAAAACTAATGATTTAATGTATGGTGATTAACATAAAAAAAAAGTTCTGACTTTTAAAAATTCTGTAACTATGTACTTTGATAATGTTAACTAGACTTGTTGTGGAGATCATTTTGCAATATATGAATACCAAATTATTACATCGTACACCTGAAACTAATATAATGTAGGTCAATTATACTTCAATAAGAAAATAAAAATAAAATAAAATAAATTTTAAAAAGAAATTAGGTCACATGAAGAATGCTTGAAATTATTGACTATTTACCTTGGGGGGAAAGACTTTGCTATTTTTTTTCTTTTTCTTTTTTAATTGAAGTATCATTGACATACAATGTCACATTAGTTTCAGGTGTACAACATAGTACATAGTTGATTCGATAAGTCTATATGTTATGCTATGCTCAAGTGTAAGGATTTAGCTATTTTCAAATTCTGGAAGGAATGCTAGAGAAGACATAAGCTCAAAATATTTCTAGTGACAAGGAGCAGACTGCTCTACAGAACAACCAGTTCCATCATGGAAACTAAGGAAGAAAATGAAATGTTCAAGAGTTTTCAAAATCTGTGCTCAAGACAGCATGTTCCGCCCATCAATTGGCAAGCATGATAAATATGATGTGTGTGCTGTCAGAGTATAGTGAGATCCACCCTCTTGGATATATTGGTGGTGAGAATGTAAATTGATGGAACCTTTGGAAAAAGAATTCAGATATATGTTTTGAGAACCTTAGGTATAGTCATCATTTAATCTTATAATTACCCATCTAAGAATCTATTTTAAGAAAATAAACAAAGAGAAAGTTTGGCATAGAGAAGCACTCATCAGAATATAGTTTCTAATAGTGAAAAACTAAAAGCACTCTAAATGGCCCACAATGAGGAAAAAGTAGAATAAATTGTGAAGACAGAGTGTTGCAGTGATAAGGAGCCAGACTGTATAGTCAGACTTACTGGATTAAAATTCCTATCCTGCCATTTACTGGCTGTTTCGGTAGGTGGGTGACTGAGGCTAGATAATTCTTAACAAGTCAACTAAAGATGGGATGACATATCGTTTACAGAGCCATTATGAAAATCACATATAATGCTGAATGGAAATTGTTTAGGCAGTGGTTGGCACACAGTAAGCACAGAGAAGCAGTCACTATGATCATCACTGTATGGTAATTATGCCATTTATTAAATGTTTAGCATATACTAGGCATTTAACAAACATTATTTTTTCAAGTCCTCACATTAACTCTTAGACTCATGTGTCATTAATATTGCACAGATGAGGAAATTGAGGAATAGACTGGCAAAATAGCTTTCCCAAATTCATATACATGGTAGAGCAGAGTGTAGGCATTGCAACCCAGACCGTTACTCAGGAACCCATGCTCTAATCAATGAAATGATTACCTCCCATACAATGAAATATTCTGTGTGTCTCTTTGTGTGTGTGTGTGTCTCCCTCTCTTTCTCTCTCTCACACACACATGTAATTGAGATAGGGAAACTGAAGGACTCCATAAAAATTGGCTTTTTGCTCTTTTTTGCTCCTTTGCTCCTCTCTTCTCGCTAGGACCTGTGCCCCCACCCCACTTTGCACACACCTCAGAATGCAAACAGTGTATGTCCTCCTTGGAAGGGACAAAGAGTTAATGATTTCTTTAGAATAGATAACATTTAAGGAAGGACCAGGTGAGAATGACCAGACAAAGCTATCATATGTGTATTCCAGATCACCAGCCTAGACATCTTGATGCCAAGGCCCCCTGGTTCCAAGGACTGGGCCCTTGTGTTTGTTCTAACCAGTTCCTAGATGCCTGAGAGGACAGGACATGTACACTGGACCACAATTCTCAATAAAACCCGCCCCCCCCCAGGCCCGAACAAAGACGAGACTCATACTCCTTTCCTTTTTGAGTCTCCCAGATCCTCCGAATATATCTGCTCTCTCTCTATCTCCAGTAAACTCTGCTCTCACTTCCTGTGGGCTCATGTTTGATTTCCATCCCACGAGAAGCCAAGGACCCTCTTGGCTGGTCCTGTGAGACCCTCTCTGGGTCCATGGACATGGCCTGTCAGCATCATAATCAGACATACACATTTGTTTGATGTTTAATTATGTATTACCAGTTTTAAAAAACAGAATACCAAATGATATACATGATACGAAATCTACTACTTAAAGTGCAAATAAAAGGGACTGAAAATTAATATGGTTGCCTCCATGTGGTGATATTATAGGTGGATCTCGTTTTTTATCCTGTAGCCATTTCTTGGCTATGCTAACTTTTCAACTGAAAACACATGCCATTTTATAAGGAAGAAAATTAAGGCAGAACAGATATATAAATAAAAGTAATCCAGGAAAGATGTAAGGACCAATTACCCTCCCTCTAATTCTAGGAGTAGAGCCATACTAGCTATCCTGAATTTTCTTCTCTCTGAAAACAACTAAAAATGAGAAAGCAATAGAATATAAACACTCACATGTGCCACAACTGGGGTGGGTGTGGGGAAGGCGGGGGTGGGGACTGGCTCCGGCTGGGTCACTATTTCAGCTGGAACCGCTCCATCTTCATCCTCAGGGGGCTTCTGATGGGCGCAACGACCAATGTCTGCATTTTTGAAGGATACAGGCTGTGCAAAGTCCATGGGGCTAGTGGAAAGGAATTAAAATCAAGTACTTTTTATTATTTTTCATTGTCTCACTGCCTTACAATTAAATTCTCCCTCCCCCTTCGAAAGGCCATCAGTGCAGTTTTTAAAAATCTAATGAGAAGCTCTTCGTTGTTTCCTCTCTGCCCACCTGCCTTGGTTTTAGATAGAGTGTAGAGTGATCCTCATACCAAAAAAAAAAAAAAAAAAAAAAGGTAGCCAGCAGATGTACTTACACAGAGTTTATAACAAGGTTCCATACACAGCCTTCAAAAGGAGGAATATTTCTGAGGGGTGGAGGCTGAAATTCAGGTGGAGCACCCCCAACGAAAAGCTTTTTAACTTGGATTGCCTGTTTTACTGTCAGGTTTTGCATATGCCTCCTGTCTTCATCGACTTGAACAGTAAAGGTGCTGATAAAACAGTGAAAATAAGCAGTATTAAGCACCTAACATCCAGTATAGTTGGAAAATCAAACTCTTTTCCTGCTACCCCTCTCCCCTTCCTCCAGGACCTTTTCAGGGAGCCAACATTTGATAGTGAGGAATTCTACACTAAGGTAACCATACTGCCTCTCAGGATCTTGTCCCTCTGCCTCCCTCGTTAGCTCTCCCTGAGAGCTGACTGAAAGGCGCGATGGTGGGGCTGCAAGCCTAGCCTTTGGTGCTGTTGACAAGAGCGGCCCGACACGGAGGCCTGTAGAGTTGAGGCTTCCGTACAGTGTGCTTATGTCTAATCGCATGAGGCTCAGTGGGTTTAGCACAGCGTGGGGCACATGCTGTTCTGTTCTTTATTTCTTGGTTTGTGCTAGCGATTATCTTCTTGCTGGGGGGCAAACTCTGCTCCTGAGAGTTTGGATTGAAGGACTCGACAGAGAACACTTACAGGGCATTTTATAAAGAACATAGCTGCTAGCTTTTTAAATTTTTTAAAAAGATTTATTTGAGAATGAGAAAGAGAGAGAGAGGGAGAGCACGCCAGAGCACAGGAGCAAGGGGAAGGGCAGAGGGAGAGGGAGAAGCAGACTCCCTGCTGAGCAGGGAGACGGGGCAGGGCTGATCCCAGGACCCTGGGATCAAGACCTGAACTGAAGGCAGACTTAACCCACTGAGCCACCCAGGCGCCCCAGCTGCTAGCTTTTGAATAGAAGAAGCAGGCAAGAACATCATGCTAATTGTTCCTTGCAATGATTTTCGTTAGTTACTCTTCCATTAATTTCCCTAATTTGCTTATGAGAGAGAACTCACACACTATTAATTGAGAACCTCATGCTACTTATTCACAACAATCCCTGGATCCTGGGGCAAAGAATCAAAGGAGACAAAGAGTTCTGATGACAAAAATGACCAAAGGCATTTTTTTCTTTTGTTCTAGAAGCAGGTTTTGAATTTCAGTCCCAAACAGGGAGCATGAGGCTATTAGTATTAGTCACTAGCCTGAGGATCACGAATGGATTACTAAAAACTTACTACATATCTGGGGAGAAAACCAAAGTACTTAGATGGAAAACTCCGTCCTGAAATGTCATCTTACTTGATTTTATAAAGAATAAAAACCACATGTGGAACTAGAAATAATAAACCAGGGCAAAGAGACTCTGAAATGGTCCTGAGCAACTGGTCCACTTTGAGACAGTTCAGATGTAAGAGAATGGAAAAATAAAAAAAAAATGGATTTCATTGGTGCTCAAAATGTCATTGGTTCAAGGGATGGAAAGGGAGCAGGTTGGATTTATTTTCAAAGGAAACATGGGGGGAAATGACATATTGGTTTTTTACCAGACTCTGGAAGAGTGTGTTGGCAAAAATCAGGAGGTTCAACATTATTGCTAAGAATGCTGGTGGTTTTATGAGACTTTCAGAAAAACACTGCTGGGCATGTGTGACTCACTGAGAAGTCCCCCCCCCCCACCTCTTTTTTTTTTCTTTTCCTAAAAGCAACCTCTTACTAACATGACATAGCAATGTTCCTAAGAGTTTTAATGAGGGGTTTAAGTCACTATTAAAGATTGTCCAAGGAGAGCAAATCTCTGCTCTTGGTTAGAGTTTCAGAGAGCCAGAGGCCCTCATGTTTCTGATGTAGACTGTCTGATCTGGTTCTGCCCCAAGGACCATTATAGTGGTCCTTTCCTACTAGATCACAGGGTGGAGATAGAGAATGAGCATGAGCTTTCAGAAGGAACAGACTGGAATTAAGTATTAGTGTAGAAGCTTACTAACTGTGTGACCTGGGCCAGTTATTTAATCTTGCTCAGTCTCACTTCATTCATTTATAAAATGAGGATAAAAATACCTACTTTAAGCCATGGAAAACATTAATTAAGGAATTGCACTGAAGCTGTATTACTTAATAAGGGCATGGCTAGAAGACTATAGCTAAATCCTGCTTATATTTTACATTCTAGGACCACCAAACTAGATCACGTATTTAGTTCTTTTGTAAAGAGGAACATTACCAATATGTCCATTATGATTCTGGTGTATTTCCTCTTTTTAAAGTAATTCTTTACTGAGGACCTATTATATGCAAAAAGCACTATAATAAACATTACTATTAGTATTATGACAGGTTAGCTGTATTTTCTTACAAGTTCAACAGTTGATTCTTAGAGTTTCATAATTAAACATTTCATTACTAATATTCTGTTTCTTGTTTGTTTGGAATATTAGTCTAACCTTTTGTTTTCAAACGACTGCCAAATGGGTTGTATATGTACAAGAAGATACTAAGAGAAGTAGGTGCCCTGACATTTGTAATTTACGTGAAGGACAACATCTGCAACTTTATTTTATTTATTTTTTAAACAGATTTATTTATTTGAGAGAGAGAGAGAGCGTGCACACATGAGTCCCATCACACTTGCAATAAAGGGGAAGGGGTGGAGAGGAGCAGAGGGAGAGGGAAAGGGAAAGGGAAAGAGAGAATCCCAAGCAGACTTCCCGCTGAGCATGGAGTCCAACACAGGGCTCCATCTCATGACCTTGAGATCATGACCTGAGCTAAAATCAAGACTCAGATGCTTAACCGACTGAGTCACCCAGGGGCCCCTGCAATTTTATTTTGATTGAACATATTTTGGATGGTAAGAAATATTTGGGTTGCAGTGTCCAAATCATGATCCCCATTCTGGAAATCCTGGATTATTCCTGAAATATTTGATCTAACTTTGTGGCCTTCAGTCTAATTCTGTACCTGTATGAAGAATGCTCTCACAGCGGAGAAAACTACTTGCCTATGCATCTATTCCAGACTCTTAGAGTTGAATGCTTTTGTCCAGTCAGAACAACTGGCGCCTTAGGTGGAGTCCAGGAAAAGGGTCAGAGGGCAAAACAGTTAAAAAAAAGGCAGGGATCACTGGACCACTGGACCACAGAATTAGACACCAAAGTGACTTAAGTGAGATTTTTGCAGAGGAAGGGGTAGAAAAGGAGAGAGGTTGAGGGAGGAAGGGTAAAGAGAGGCAGAGGGGGAGAGAACAGGGCAAGAACAATCTTGAAAAATTTGCCTCTCAGTTTGATAAAAATCCAATAATTTTGTAAGGTGGTATTAAAATTACCATCTCATCCAGGGCTTTAGGAAAAGAAGCGATAATTGACATTTATGATCTGAATGGTGTTGGGAGAAAGCAAATATTTCCAAATTAACAAGAGTATCATAATCAACATGAAATAATACAATCTTTGAGGTCACACAAAAGGGTAAGAAAAAATAGTTGGCAAGCGCAGTTGGAGGTGTTAAAAGTGTCCAGTATTTGACACAGAGTGTGCCATAGAATAGGTACGAAGCATTAAAAAATGTTTCTAGGTAAAGTTCTTAGGGTCATTAGTGATCACTGGTTAATCAGTTAATTGAAGCACTTGCTGAAAGGATAGGTGATGATTGTGTTTTGACCTTAGAGTGCTGAATGAGACATGATGGTAGCAAATGTGTTCTTGCTTTGCCACAGAGTTCAGTGACTACCCACTAATATGTCCAATACATTATCCTTTAATTAACAGCGAATGGCAAAACTGTTTGTTTATATGGCCAATTAACTGAATGACCAGTTTTCAGTGATGTACTATACACTGAACTTAATCAAATAAGGTAGATTAATGGCCAACAGCTGTGAAGTTGGCATAATAAAATGCCCTTCCTGAAGAGACACCTGTTAAAAGGACACCTTAGCACAACATCATAATGCACTGGGGAATGTCAGAATCCTTTCTCTACAAAATAACATATTCCGGATGATTTTTTTTTTTTTTGGTCAACTGTATTTCTCAAATCTGCACTTGTTTATTGAAATTCTCTAAATTTTAAAGACGTTAAAAAGTCCTTCCGACAATGAGAAGGATTAACGTTTGACAAAGAACCTGAAATCTAGTCTGGGAGATATGTAAAACAATATTTTAGAGTTGTCTGTAAGATTCAAATGAGAGAATTCAGTTTGCAATCCTCCTCAGAGACCATGACCACAGTATCTGGCTATTAGGTTAGAAAAAGTTCTTAGTTTGTCCAAATATCGATCCCTCGTTTGTCTTAATCATGGTTTCTAAACATCTCACTTAGTAGATATTCTGCAAGAATGTTTAGTATCAATTCAGCCCACAACCTAATGCTCTATATAATAAAAAAAAATAATAAGCCAAGGAAAGCTTTATCATTTACTTGGAAGATAAAACATTCTTGCTACTTATCTAAACTGTTTTACACACAAGAGGATAATTAGAAAATATAGGTCTGTATAGAATAGCATCTGCTCACTTGAACTATTGCTACACATGCCTACTGTTGTTGTTGTTTTTTTTTAATAACCTCTGTGTCTTGAGGTTTCCTCACATTTCATTTCCAGGTCTTTTCTATGTCTTCAGTCTAATTAAATGGCTTGCTGGCTTGGAGGTCTGAAGTCTCGGGGCTTCTGGTTTCCTTTTCTCTAATTGTCCTTCTAAACGAATTACCTGAGTTGTCATACAACATTTTGATGAAAATACAGACGACTTTCCCAGTAAAGGAAATACCAAGTGCCCCAGCATTCTGGAGAAATGAAGGATCGGTTTGTAACGCGGTCACTGCCAATTCCGTGACTCAGGGCTGGGAGGCAAGTGCTCTTTCAGACCTTCAGAGAGGCAACCTCCACACACTGATGGGTGGACAGCAGACTCTTCTAGTCTTTCCCTCGGGCTCTGTTCCCTCCTGAAGCCACTCTGCAGGGACCCCCACACCTATTGGGCAGTGAGGGGATACAGGGATGAGGCAGGCACTTAGCGGCTCTCAGGAGGTCCTGGCACGGCGGCCGCACTCCAGGTCTGTGACAGGTTTCTCAGCTTTGGGACCTGAATGAAAGACCCACCACTAAAGGCTGCAGGGTCCAGCTGAGCTCTTCTGTATGCTTCTCTCTGCGCCTGCCTCACCGAGAGGAGGATACTGGAGAGGTGCGGCGGGGAGGGAGGGATCTTTCTTATCTACAGCTTCAGAAGAGGCATTCGGTTTTTCCAAAGCGAGAGTGGAGAACTGCACAGAATAAAAACGTGAAGAGAATTCCCAGGGGCCAAGGGACATGAGGATGCCGGAAACATGAAATGTCAAGAAGATGAACTTAAGCTACTTGACAGTTTTGCAATGCATTGTATGACCACACATACAAAGGTCCAGACAGAGGGTCGCGTGAGCAGGGGAGTTGACATTAGTTACAACAAATTGCCTAGAGCTATTGTTACCCTTTAGTTCTCTCGACATGAACGGAATGTTCTCTCCCGTCGTGAAACAGACTCGGCTCTGGTTTGATGACGATTTTCCTCATTGTTCGTGTGCCCATGGAGAGATGCACTTCCAGACGGCCCTTGTTCAGGAATATCGCATAATAGGCCTGCAAGAGCAAGTGGTCATGGAAGATTAGAGAGGGGTCTCAACTATGACAGCCTTAGAAGTTCCCACACAGAACTGCAGATTCTGTGGCTCGGAGACCTTACCTGAGCCCTTAAGACTCAATATTTTCTTGGAGTGTTTAAAGCAGCTGAGAATAGCTTTTTGATCATTGACCATTGTTTCTTGTTAGATGATGTGGAGAGCGGATGTAGTAACACAACAGTCTCTGCAGAGCAAATCTGCCACGCTGAAGGGAACAGCTGGGCTTGCACCGGGGTCTCTAACTCGCAAAACCCATCAGGAAACAAAGGGTTCCTTCCTTATATTCACAAGTGGACAGCTAGCTTCTGGACATCAGATCTGACTCCCGATCTCATGGCATTTTGAGTTGTTAGCCTTCAATATGTTCTCTGAGCTGGTCGAATAGATTGCTATCACCAACATGTAACCTGTCTCCCACATTTAGAAAGAAGGAAGACAATTTTTCATCCACAAACACGACTGCTTTCTTCTTGCTATTGTTACTATAGCAACCAGTATGGTTTTGAGATCAGATTATGAACCCCAGGGAGACTGAATGCAGTGCTAGTCCCCAAAGCCAAAGCCACGCGTGCTCCCTTTCTTGTGGAGTGTGAGGGCGCCTGCTACACGATGATCATTCGGTCCTCCACGAGTCACCGGAGGTGGTGGAGACGGTTTCAATCAAACATCATAATGTCTCCGATGATCTACTGAATCGTCTAGGCAGCTGTGTGTCCAGCACAGAAGGTCTAGAGGACCTGGACTAGTGCTCACCATCCACCAAAGGGGCAACTGCAAACTACTCACTCAATTAAAATTTTCTCAGCTGGATTGATTGTTCGAGGTAAGAAACTCCTTTAGCAGAACAGAATCACAAATAACCCAATGGCATCAAAACGTTAGCTTTGGAAAAGAAAATATGTCAACGTAACCAGCACTGATTCTATAACCGACTGGAACCATTTAACATTGTTTCCTCTTTCAAATAGCACTTATTATGAGATATTTAAAAAAATGAATATTTATTATTAAAATGTTGCAACATTAACATATTATTTCCAATTTACTTTGCATTATGGTACTTAATATTTTCTTTTTAATTGTTTTAATGGGCACAGGTTCTATTTTAAGAACAATCCTGAAAGCTGGTGATTTAAGTCCATTTACTTAGTCTTGATGAGGAGAAATTTGGAACCAGTAGGTGGTGCTTAATTATCTGACAGTGACCTAGGAAACACATATTCTTTAGTGAAAATCTACTTCAGAATGTTTGATCTGGCCCTCTCATTATAACTAGCTCATCATTTATAATAGTGAGAAAATAATTTTATTTTTGAGGATTAAAAGAGAAGGAATTTAAGAGGAAATTTAAATATTATATGTATTCAGTGCTTATTATGTGCAGTAAGAAATGAGAGAAAATAACACTTTTTCCTCCCTCTCTTCTTTAAAGAATATTTTTATTATGACTATTTGATACATTCCTCAAAATATAAGAGACATGAAGCCATGTTCCCAACTATACAATTAAATGAATACCAGTAAAACTACAACCCATTTAAGAAACAATCCATTGCATCTCCTGTGAGTTTCCTCCCAACACCATCCCCCAGCTTCACCATCTCAGAGGTAACCACTAACATGGATTTTATGTTTACCATTCCCTTGCTTTTTAAAAATTATTTCTGGAAACTCACATATATATCTGTAAACAATATGTTGCTTAGTGTTACTTTTTTTTAAAGATTTTATTTTCAAGTAATCTCTACACCCAATGTGGAGCTCAAACTTACAACCCTGAGATTAAGAGTTGCATGTTCTACCAACTGAGCAAGCCAGTAGCCCCTGTTTAGTGTTACTTGTATTAGAAATCTGTAAAAATGATATCATACAGTATGTCGTACATTTTTTTCATTTCTCTTCAGTTTCTAATATCCATCCATATTGTTATGTTGGATTGTTTGCTTGTTTGTTTTAAATCAGGAATGAGTATTAAATTTTGCCAAATGGTTTCTCAGCATCTATTGAGATGTTTATATAGTTTTCAGATTTTCTGATATTGAAATACTCTTGTATTCCTGAGATAACCCACGTTACTCATGGTTATACATCTTTGAATTTATTTTGTTTAGTCTTTATTTTTGGGGGGAGAAGAATAAGATTTATTATATAATACTTCGGATAACATGGCTTTGAACTGTGTGGATCCACTTATATGTGGATTTTTTTTAGATACATATAGTATGGTACTGTAAATGTATGTCTCTTTCTTATGATGTTGTTAATAACATTTTCTTTTCCCAAGCATACTTTTAGAATACAGTGTACAATACAGTGTATAATACATACAACATACAAAATATGTGTTAATCTAGTGATTATATTATGGGCAAGTCTTCCAGTCAATACTAGGCTATTTGTGGTTAAGTCACTAGGGAGTCAAGAGTTATATGTGGATTTTTGACTGAGTGGGGTGGGGGTTGGTGTCCCTAACTCCCATATTGTTGAAGGGTCAACCATATTACTGACTACTCAATTTTAAAGGACAAATGTGATTTTAAAAACACATAAAATCACAAACAACACAACCTGGTTTATAAGGATGCATGCGTATTTAAGGACATATTTGTAAAGCGTTCCATTCTTTGGTAATGGCAGGCTAGATAATTCCTATGAACTCTTTCACTGAGAAAAACAAGATTAAATGGAAAAATGCATATATTTAAAAACATAAGATCAAAAGTGCTGGAGGAATATCAAGGCAGTAAAGGGTTATGATGCCTAAGAGATCACTTTTTTTTTAAAGATTTTATTTATGTATTCATGAGAGACAGAGAGAGAGAGAGAGAGAAGCAGGCTCCCAAGGAGCAGGGAGCCCGATGCGGGACTCGATCCCAGGACCCTGGGATCATGACCTGAGCCGAAGGCAGATGCTTAACCATCTGAGCCACCCAGGCGCCCCTAAGAGATCACTTTTAACAGAATCAAATGGCTATAGGGTATGAAAATTGAAGTTCACACCTTATTCTGTGGGCTTTCTCTTTATGTCATGAGTGAACCTGAGCATAGGCTACTGTCTTTGCTTGTGTGGGTTGGGCTCTATTTGCCTTCTCCTATCCCAGGTCCATTCTCTGCCTTTTCT
The DNA here is from genome assembly GCF_002201575.2 of Neomonachus schauinslandi. Classification (NCBI taxonomy): domain Eukaryota; kingdom Metazoa; phylum Chordata; class Mammalia; order Carnivora; family Phocidae; genus Neomonachus; species Neomonachus schauinslandi. Next base: position 34,249,161 of record NC_058410.1, read on the forward strand.
GTGTCCAGAGAGACTGGAGTGGGTCAGATTTCAATAGACTGCATCACGTTGGCTAGCAAAACTGGGAAATTGATCCTAGAAGGAATTTAAATTTGAATTTAAGGGACCCTAGCAAGATATCTGTAGATGCGGTAAGTAATTGGACTTCGAGACAAGAGAAAATTATTATAATTTGAATAGAAGCTTTCTCTCTTTAAACACACATATGCTAAACCCGTATGAAATACAGGCGCAAATACAAGTGTCCATGCACCTAGAGCTGACCAACAAGGAAAATCCTCCAGGAAATAACTGTCCTAAAAAAGATGAGAGTGGAAATAAACGATGCAAACCTAAAAATACAAAGGCAATTTATAAAACCTAAATGTCTCACCAGTCTCCTTATAAAATAGGTGTTTTATATAAGCACTAGGAAAATGCACTGTCAACCAGGTATGAGGGTACCTGTCCAGTTTGCCTTCGTTTCCTCCGAGGTGTCCCTCCACTTCCCAAGAGAATGATCCCAGACTCATTCTTGGTGCTGAAGGACAGGTTGATTTCTGTCCCTACGTCAACTGGCACAGGGGGCAGCTCTATGAAACCAGGCTTGGGGAAGCTGACTGTGTAAACGTTCTGTGGGTAAAAGGGAAAAAGAGAAGAAAGCATCAGAAATGAAAATTTAATTTCTCTGTCTCACTCAGCCTCCTCCAGGCACTCAGTGTCACCATGAAATACATTGTTTTAGAAAATATGAAACTCACAGCTATATGGAGAGCTTGGGAGCAACTGAAGAAATATTATTTCTAGGTGTGACTGAACTTTCTGAGCAGTCTGGGTTAAAATAATTCTGGCCTCTGTTTTTTTTTTTTTTTTTTAAGATTTATTTATTTTAGAGAGAGAGAGCGAGCAGGGGGAGGGACAGAGGGAGAGGGAGAGAATACTCAAGCAGACTCCCCACTGAGCATAGAGCCCAATGTAGGTCTTGATGCAGGGCTTGATGTGGGGCTTGATCCCAGGACCCTGAGATCATGACCTGAGCTGAAACCCAGAGTCAGATGCTCAACCTACTGAGCCACCCAGTGAGAACTTCTGATTTAAAATACAGACGATTACCACTGACAGATAACATTTTCTTTTGGTCTAAATCTATCTTGCTAAATCTCCCTGGAAAACACTCTCATAATCCCTTGAAAACCCTCAATCAACTAATTGTTTATGGAGAGAAAGCAAAAATCATCCCATGTCAAAGCTGTGTAGAAGCATATAGCGTTTCTCATTCATTCATTCATTCATTCATCTGTTCATCATGCATGCATTCATTCATTTACTTTTCATAACCTTGCCCTCTTCCTCTCTCCTCCTAAACTAAATCTTGATAGGCACATTCTTTTGTAAATTCTTTTTTTGACTGCATCTGTGGGAGATACCTCTCTCAGAAAACACAGGTCTCATCATCACTTTTAAAGGCAGGAGGACACTCCATTGCATGAATGTGCTAGGATTTAGTTAAGCAAGCCCATGTAGTTGGGCATTTTGAGTGCTCAAGATGCTCATTTTAAAAGTCCTGGATTTTGCTGGAGTAAAAGCAAGGCATCCTCTAACACAGGATATTTTCCCGCACAGTCTTTCAGGCCCAGTTAAGTGACAGAAGTGTTGTAAAATGTATCATCTATTTTCTTTTCCAATTTTCAAATCATAGACTTTTGGATAGTTCAGATAAAACTACTGTGCAGACTTTTTCAATATTTATCCACATCATTTCTGCCTCATATTTCAGTTGTAAAATAATTCCTGGTGACTGAAAAGTGCCTTTACAGAATTATGATTTTCACACATACAGGCTATTCATTTTCTGGACAGTTTTCCATCCTCATATATATATCTTTTGGATGTGGATGAGAGTTAGGCTTTGGAAGATTAAAACTCTGAATAAAACTTTCTTAAAGAAGCCAGCTTGGATCCTTAGAGTTTCAACTCTGTGTCTCCCTATTCCTTATTCCCAAGCTTCTCATGGTGGATATCTATGGCTAATTCCAAATTAGAGCCTCTAACTATGAAGACCCTGAACGTTCTGTTTCAGTCTTTAAACCTCATGTCTCAGGGATGGATTCACTTTTTCTTTCTCCTGATTCTCCCTTCATTTCCCTGAATTCTATAGCCATGCCTTAAAATAATTCCAGGTGGAGAAAACAGCTAAAATGAATTGTGGTGTCATATCAGCGTAATCAAAATTTTATAAGTATGATATATTTAATATTTTTTTAAAAAACAAACTCATTACTTTACGGATGCCCGTAAACTTTTTACTAATATTTCCTGATGACTGTTGACTCTTGCTTATAGACATTTTAAGAGAGTAGAGCTGGACCTGTGTTTCTCCTATGAGTCAGCGCCCAGTGAAGAGTCAAGGCAGAGGAGTTAAATGGAACTAGGGACGTGCTTTGGCAACAAAGAAAAGATACTGAAGATACCCGATAGCAGGGGACTTTGCAGTCCTGTCAAAGATGGTCTTTGTAGATGGTTCTTAATCTGTGCCATTTTCAAAGAAAAGGAGGTTTGACTTTCAAACTATAGACAAGATGCTATGCACTAATGTTTATAGTGTAAATGGTTACTTGTTATTTGTGTAACATGGATGTGGAATGTGAAAAAATGTGGAAAAAAAAATTAAGGTCGCTAAAAAGCTATATGTAAGCCATAAAGATAAAATAAATCTAAAATAGATGACAAAAATGAGGAAAAGGGAGAAGTAGTATTGGAAATGAAGAGAGAGCCAGAGAAGAGATTAATATTAAAAATACATGTTATGAAGTGTTTATTATACATGTGGGAAATTGCTTCATAATTTTGGGTCTTCATCAAACCATTTCCTACGTTTATGTGATTATGGTAATTTATAGAAGTGCTTCAATCTTGCTTTGTTATTTGAGAATTGCTAAGACAAGGGTCAGTAGGAATTTAAAATATATTAACAAGGGACTACTCCCTGTAAGAGCACCCAAACTAAGTAAATGAAATCAGAGACGAAAGTATCTAGGAAGCCATTAAAAATAAACTAACCTCCAGTGAACATCCTTTGGTAACACCGACATAATCAGGGCTACTGAGTATATTATATGGAGTTCTTGAAATTTCAATATCCTTGAGGCAGCCAGAATATTTCTTCAAATTTACTTCTGGTCTGTTGAAAAGTTTCACAGAAAACAAAAGCAACAGCATGAGGGAAATGGCAGTACAGTGTTTGTGACCATGGGACTCAAGCCATACGGAGCAAACGGACACATGGACTGGCACACATTTCTTGAACCGTGCGCACGTGTACACACGTAACTAGCAAACTGTGGTTCCATTATCTACTGGTTGGATTAAGTGCATTTTTTACCCCCATCCTGCAGAAAGAATCTTTATGTAGTTCTTCTTGCTCTTTTAAATAATCTCACCACAGCATTTAAATTCAAGGTACAGAAATTAACAGATTTCTTAAGTGCTTCATATGCGTAATGAAATGTATTTTTTTTTGTACCAAAGCATAGACAATTGTGTAGACAATATAATAAAACTACATACCAAAAAAGTTTAAAAAACTTGCTCAAAATTTAGGGAAAAAATCTGGACTCATTTATTTTGAGAGGAAAATATTTTTGTCATTGAGACTTTTTTGGGGGGACAAGGGGCAGCTGAAGATTAAGATAATATTGTATTTCTCTTTAAAGCTTAACTAAAACAAAGCCTAAGAAACATTCTTTTGGATTACATAGTCTAAAAAAAGACTTCAACACTGGATTTACAGAATGTTCCCCAAATCCTTATTTTATATTGGAGCAATAACAAAACGAAGCAACCAAAGGCACAAAACATACATTTTTTTTTCCCAGTAAGGTTGAATGGCTTCTATACCCAAATAACATTTGAGCATTTACTTTTTATTCATTACTTCTTAGGAAAAGACAAACATGCTAGCACCCAGTAAGTGTTCAATAAACAGAAGCTAGTATAATGTCAGTGATGATACTTCTTTATTTAGTCAAGAGCAGTGCTATCCAATAGAACTTTCTGTAGAGATGGAAAGATTCTGTTCCGCATTGTCCAAATTGGTAGTTACTAGTCACATGTGGCATTGGCACTTGAAACCAAGCTTATGCCAATGAGAAACTGAACACTGTTGTTTAATTTTATTTAATTGAAACTGAACACTGTGGCTGATGTAGCTACCATATTGAATTACAGGTCTATTGGGTTAAAAAATACCTTTTTTTTTGGTGTTAAGAAGCATCTGTAAAACCTGTCCAACCAACACCAAGATATTATTAGGATAATGATTAATTCTCTCCTCATGGTCCCATGATGCCAGGATTCCCTTTTTTTTTTTGCCTCAATATAAAACACACGGCATGAGTAAAAACAGGTGGGAAAGGAATTCAGACCCTGGCATGTGTAGCTGGTGATTTATGTCATGCCAGGTATCTGTTCTGTTTCTTTTTTTTTCTCTCTCTGGAACCGCTTCATTTTCTTTGATCATTACCCTTTATTCCCAAGGTCTTCTCCTTCTGTTTAGTCAGTTGGTTATTACGAAGAACATGCCCAACTGGAGGGTGAGGATCTTGCTTAGAATCTTATTTATAAAGTGAAGGGAATGGGTGAATTTCATTCCAAGTGTTCATTTTCCTTTAGAGGATGAGTAATTTATCCCCAGTTTTTCAGAGGTCTTATCAATAAAGTAAATCACTTCTAAAAGTTATATATTTCACTGTTTCATGGACGTACAATGAACTATTTCAAAACACAGTGATTTAGCAGGCTAGGTGGTAGGAAAAGCACAGGGGATAAGCAATCACATATGGTGTTCGGACTCCTAATGGTAACCAAAGGCCTCTGTTTCCTCTGTTTGCCTCAAAGGCAGCATTACAAAGCTACACAGTGTCACTTCAGAGTTTTATATAGTTCCACTGAAAGCCAGGCTTTGCCTTTGAGCCATCTCAGCAAATAGCATGACTGGGCTCATCACTATATTGTGATAAAACAACTTGGATTATTTTTTGTATATACTTTCATTTCTGTATATTCTACTTTCTGGTATTAGAAGTCTGGCATTTGCTTTAAAAATTTCTTGGATAAGCTCAGCCATATTATGTCCTTTCCAGAACGATGGCATAGTTGGGCTCTGAAATACCAAAGCACCAGGCTCTAGCCAGCGTGTGCCAGCCCTGCACATCTCTGGGGTTTGATCAGCCACATACAGGGGCCTGCACCTCATAGCTTTCATGCTAATGCCTTTCTGCAAACGGGAATTAAAATGCTCCTGGGAAGCTAGGGGGGCTGTCCACAAACTTCTTCACCATTAAGGCAAACACTTGTTTTAAGTATAGTATTTCCAGAGGTTCCTTTTATCTGGCTTCATAGCTAATTCTAAATAAACAAATCGATAAATAAGCAGCTTTGCGAAGAGGTGCAAGGGCCCTGTAAACGTTTGCGTATTTGCAGGCTTGCAAAAAGCAGCAAGGCATTGGTGAGCATTTGGGAGCACAGGCTAATTGTTCAGCAGACAGCATAGTGCTACAGAGATGGGGGTCCAGGTTTCAACCCCTCAGACCGCTTTACTCTGTTTCGCTGAACTACGCTGTGCCCGTAAACCTGACCAGCTGCCCTTGGCACGTGTGCTGCCGCATATCTGCGCCAGGGGGCACTGTGTGCGGGCAGTTGAGAAAAGCAGAGCAAATCCGTCCCTGTGGCTGTGGCTGGTGAAACAAGCGAAATTGCAGCCCAGTTCATGGTGGGTGAGCAGCAGCATCTTTGTAAGTAAAGGACAGCATGAGAACTCTCAGGATGCAGTACGTGCTCATGAAATGTACTAGGAATAAAGCTGCATAGGTGTTGTTCTTCATCTCCACTGCTTTATCTAAGGAGCCACATTTACCCAACCCATGCACTTGAAGAAGGCATGCATAATTTAAATTTTACCTTGCTTTCATACTAGGTCAAAGGGAAGAGAAAAGAAAAACACAATTTACTTATAATTGCATTTTCATTTAGTAAAACAATAAACTTTAATCATAAGTCTTTTAAAAAAGTATCTCGCAGGGATCTTAAAAGGAAGGGAATGCAACAAAACCAACAGAACAGAAAACAGACATAGGCCCTTGACCACAGTGGAATGAGAATCCAAAGATGACCATTTTCCATACTATTCTCTTGGGAAATTTTTATTTTGAAGTAGAAATTTAAAATACTAATTTTAATCTATTTTATGAGTGGGAAAATGCACAAATGTTGCTATGCTGTAGTATTCGTGAGTAGCTGATAAATATTGCCTCTCAAGGAGCTTGAAATTAATATAAGTAAAAATAATTTCTGTTTACCTCATCTTTTGAACTTTATCATATTATGATCCTGTCTGTGGGCAAAATAACAGCAAACTATGAATGCGTGGCTCCTTGCTTAATCACAGATATATGTCTAAAGATTGTATCGGAATAATGTGCCATGCCATAGAAATATTATAAAATGCTGTACTGTGCAAGTAAAAACATCTTAGTGATACAGACTCATTAGATATGTAGTCTGAAAGCTAATACATAAACCCAGCTCCACGTAGTTCAACATATACACCTTTGTAGATAATACCTAAAAATCACTTTATGGTAATTAAAACCAAGTCATCACTAGAATATATAAAGCAATGCCTTGATAGCCTTATTTTCACTTAAAGGGAATTTACTGAATGATCTTGCAAAATAAATCTTAGACTTAAGCAACTGTTGGATCCCTGGTATTTCTATGGTGTCTGACACAGAGTAGATGTTCAACAAACACTTGTTGACTGAATAAATAGATTTTTGAGTAATCACTACATCGTTACTCAAATATATTTGATCTGCAATGTTTTTTTCTGACCAGACACTTTAAGTTTGCAATCCTAACACAAGCACATTATAGTGTGGATGAATGCAGAACCAGTTTATCTGCCCCATGAAGCTTATTAACGTAAACCCTTGAAAGACTGGTAATTAGTTGCCTGGTCTATGAGTTCAGGTACAGGGAGAAGAGTAAAACTCAGTCCGTATGCTAGCTATCATAAAATGAGGTTGAAATTCCTCTGCTCATTTGGAAAATACGAGAACAACCAACCACCATACTTTTTAATTATTCTGAGATTCCCTCCAACTGTGGTGTGTCTTTTTCGAGTAGAAACACCGAGACAGGACATTTATAACCACCCAAAAACTAACTAAACAAAACAAAAATTTAAAACATGGTAGTCTGTATTTGCAGCAAACTCTATGGTTTAACCAAATCAAATCAATCCATTCTAGTTATATTCAATTAACATTTATTGAGCATCAAGTGCTTTATAACTTTTATTTCTTATGAGATGTTTTACAACAAGCAGTAAATTAATTAAATACCATATGAAATATTTTCTGAGGTTTTTTTAGTTACTTGCATTTATTTTTTGAACTAAACTATGAGTTAATTATATCTCCCCATCCTGCTATCTATAAAACATATGTGAAATTAAAAAAAAAGTGTTGGCATGGGCATGAGAATACCTAATATAGCTTTAGCATTAGGCATATGGGAAAGCTCCAACATATCATTAGCATGCTAATGCTTAGCAATAAAATAGGTTATACTCCCAGGATCCTGGAACACTGACTGATTTTTAGAACACTAAGCAGTGTCAGCTTCCCATTATCTCTAGCGACTGTGCAAGGGGGAACGGCAATTACAAGATGCACATTCAACTCTGGTTTCCACCTTTAATTACTTTTATAATTCTTTCCATCAGGTGAATATGAGAGAAATCATGATTTCCATCCATCTCTTCAACAAAGATATCAAATTAATCCTTGGGTTTCTAAATCCTGGTGTTGTTCTAACATGTCACATGATTTTTTTTTTTTTTTAAATTAAGCCTTTCTGCAACTAAAGGTTATGTGACATTCCTATTGTAATTAAACTTCAGAACTCTACAGAGTGGCCATTTAATTAAAATTTAATCCTTAGCTCTAAATAGACACTAAATTACCTCAAGTTTCTCAGTGTTGGCAGACCACCAAAATATATTTTGTCATCTGCTTTCAAGTCAAGACCAAAGTTGTTCCCAGAAGATGAAGTTGCTATGCTCTCCTCCTGGTTAGTATCTATGTCTACAATTGATATGTTGGCTGTAAAGGAAAGAAAAGGCTTACTTGAACAGGGCCAACCACATCTGTATGATCACTGTTACTTCAAGATAAATTTACTTTCATTCTCAAATTAACATTGACATTCTCAAGCACCTGTATAATAACTGCAGAAACAATGACATTGATAAAATAAATTATTAAACTATCCACAAAAGGGGCATAAAAATAACAGCCAGACAAAGGAAAGAAGAGAGGCATTTCCCTGTTTAAACTGTTTTTTTCAGAAAGCAGATGGGAACCCCTTATCTCATTGATTTTCTCCCCTTTATTTTTGAGAGTCAGGCTAGGCTCTTTCTGAACTATGTGCTCTCTCACCATAATATTTGTTTAGGCCCAGCCTTTAACTGCTTTATATATTTTGGACCCGCAATGCATGCTGAGGCATCAGTTCATTAACATGACAGATTTGGCCTCTAAATCTTTGCCTGATATAGGATCTGAATTAGCAAGGGTCTGAAAATGGCTATTTGAACCAGTGGATTATAAGGGTATTTCTAAATGTTTATTCTTTGGAACACTAGTTTCCTGGATGTTCCTGGTTCAAATAAATATGACAAACATTGGGTTAAGCAAAATTAAACGTATATTTTAATTTTATGACTGCCCAGATCTTTCGACATGCCAATATTCAATGTAATGCTCCAACAGGGGGATATAGAGCAAGAAGTATTTCCCAAATTTATTTGACCATGGAGCATTATTATTTTTCCTTAACACGTCATCTTTTAGGATAGTGTTCTTTGAAAAACAAAGAAAGAATATCAAACTCTATGTACATATCCTTTTGACTGGACTGGTGGCTAAAATAAAAAAAAAATTATAAAACCATTTTCAAGACCTTTTCATACCTATTCCTTTTTATCCAGATCAGCAAAGAAGTTTTCATATGGAGCTGTTGACTGGAACATGAAAATAGCTCTTTCTACAGATCTGGTGCATATTTTAATGGTATCTGTGAAAATGAGATTCTGCCTCTCTATCACAGGCAAGCCAGTGACTGGAGGTAGTTTTCCCCCTTATCCCCGAGTGAATATATGCATTTTTAGAAACCATTCTAAGAAAAACTGATTAAAGAGCAAAAATACATCGAATTGAAACTCACTGGCCCAAGCGTTAACTCCAGCAGACAGACACAGGATGGCATATTTTTACTGAGTCAAAGGAAGGGTTTTACTCTCTCCTTCATGAGTGATAGCAATGAAGTGGGCTCTGCTATGCAATGCCAATACTTGCTTTTATTTCCTGCCCTATTTCTTTCCCTTACAGAATAGCTATTCACACAAAATTTCAGAGCTGATGAGTTCAGACATCATTGGGTGAGCAGGGAAATAAGGGTTTTATTAAATACTAGACAAAGAGTAGGGGCTTACAAGTATTTTATAATCAATGCTGAGTTGTTGTAAATGAATTGTTACTTTGGTAATTCCTTTCTTCTCTCTCTCAGCTCAATGAAAATCTAATGATCATTCTCCATCTTGTGTTCGTATCGGTGCACTTGAGGGATATGGCGTGCTCCTTGTGGTGGCCGTGATTCTAGGGACTCTCAGGGAAGGTGCCAAATGCCCCCTGATGGAGTATATCTGAATTTCAAGGGAGAGTGCTTCTATAAACTAGCTGAGAGCAACTCATAGGAAACAACTAATCTGGTCACTAAAAAGGAGGAATGGTCACATTGCTGGAGGCTTATTTGAATTCCTATCCTACTGCTCTGAGGAATCTAATCTTGCTCAAATCTGCAGGGACCTCCCCACATCCAAACCCAGTGGGGTCTTTTGGTCTTTATCTTTGTCCCCATTTGTGCAGTATTTGATGTTGTTCACATTTCCTTCCTTCTAGGAAATTTCCTCTTTTGGCTTCCCTAATACCAGCCTCTCCGGCTCTTTGCACCTTTCCAACTTCATTCTGAATTTCCTTCTCTGTGACTTATGTCTTTGAACACTTCTGAAGTGCTCTGTTCCCCAATGTGTCTTCATTTGGCCACTTCTCAGGTTTTAGCTATCCAGGCGACCTCCAGTTTATATCTATTTACTATATGTTGACAATTCAGAAATACATATGCCTGAGCCTGACTTTTGCCTAGAAATCCACATTCAACAGATGAGACAGCATCATCTGCATATCTTCTCTGTACTTCAGTCCCCTCTACCATTCCACAATTAATCAGTCAACAGCCCTACTAATTTCATCTCCTAAATAACGCTGATATCTACCCTATTTTTTGAAAGTTTTACCGAACTATAAGTGACATAGTAAAAGTTGCTTATGTTTAAAGTATACAATTTATCAAGTATTTAGATATGTATACATCCATGAGACCATCACCACAGTCAAAAAACTAAACATATCCATCACCCCAAAAGTCTTCTTATGCCTCTTTGTCATCCCTCCTTCCTGGGCCTCCCTATATAACTCCATTCTCCATAGCCTCTATCTGCTTTCTGTGACTATTGGTTCATTTGTGTTTTTTATATACTTGACATAAATGTATTCTTTTATGTCTGCCTTCTTTGGCTAAGAATATTTATTTTGCTAGTCATCCATTTTGTGTGCATATTAATAGCTCATTATTTTTTTTATTGCTAAATAGTATTCCATTGTGACAATATACAACGATCTCTCTATTAACCTGTTAATAAATTAACCTGTTTTAGTTATTTTTTGTTTTTTTGGATATATGCTTAATGTGTCTTGGGTGAATGCTTAGTAGTGGAATGGCTGGTTCATACAGTCCGTATATATTTAACCTATTAAGAAACTGCTAACCTATTTCCCAATGTGGCTGTACATTTTCTACCCTCATCAGCAGAGTGTAAGAATTCCAGTTGCTCCACATTCTTGCCAGCCCTGGGTATGTTCAGTCTTTTTTTTAAAGATTTTATTTTTTGACACAGCAAGAGAGGGAACACAAGCAAGGGGGAGTGGGAGAGGGATAAGCAGGCTTCCCGTCTAGCCCAATGTGGGGCTCGATCCCAGGACCCTGGGATCATGACCTGAGCTGAAGGCAGACACTTAACGACTAAGCCACCCAGGTGCCCCATGTTCAGCCTTTTTAACTGTTGGCATTGTAATAACTGTAAGGTGGTATCACCTTGTGGATTTATTTTGCATTTCCCTAGTGTCAAAGCCCACTATAACTCTTATTTCAAGCCATCATTTATCTCCTGCCTGGACTATTCTTGAACCTAATTTGTCACTCTGCTTTTGGTTTGATCTTCTGAAAATTTATCTTCCTCATTTCTCCTTTCTGTGATTATTTCTTTACAGCCCCCTTTGTGGGGTCTACCTTTACTATATCCCTTCAACACTGCTATTTGCTGCAGGGCTTTGGATCATCTCACTGTAGAAATGACTGCTTGGTTTTTCTCATTCCTATTCAGCTATAACTATTAATGGCATGATAATGATTCTAAACTGTCCATCTCTCCTATAGCTCTGCTAAACCTCAGGTACATGCAACTGATTGCCTGCCAATTACACAGCTTGCCTAGGCTGCTAAAGATATTAAGAGTGCTTTTAATACAATATGTCCAAAATAGAACTCAGCATCTTTTCTAGAAAACCTATTCTTTTTTATATTCAGTACCATATGATTTCACTAAAATATTTTTGTTATTTAAGGGAAAAAAAGGAATTATTCTTGACATCCCTTTTTAAAACATTTATCCTCCACATTGAATATATCACAAAGCTCCTTGGTTGTAAAATGCTTAATATCTTTCAATTCTACTCTTTCCTCTCCATTCTCATGGTTTCCTTCTCCTCACTCTTCACTTGGTTTACTGCAGACTGCAGTAGCCACTGAAATTGTCATAAATCTACCCTCCAAAGTTTTCTAAGGAAACTTTACTAAAGCACAAATCTGATGGTGTCACATCCTCGATTAAAACTCTTAGTAGTTCCCTATAGCTTTTAGGATAAAGTTGAAGCTCATTAGCTTAGTTCACAAGGTCTTTTATGAACTGGCTCTGTTATCTCTCTAGCCTCATCTGATACTTTTTTGCCAACATTCATCCTGTTAGGCTATGGATTTACTTGTAGTAACTGTAGGGGCCAAGGGCAGGCTACCCCAAGATGGACCACTCTGACATGAAGGTTAGTTTGAGTTAAAAAGCAATCAAAACCATTTGCAATGACGTGGATGGAGCTAGAGAGGATTATGCTTAAGCTAAATGAGTCAGTCAGAGAAAGACAAATACCATATGATTTCACTCATACATGGAATTCAAGAAACAAATGAACATGGAGGGGAGGGTACAGGGAAAAAGGTAAACCAAGAAACAGACTCTTAACTATAGAGGACAATCTGATGGTTAGGGGGGGGGGGGGGGGGGGGGGAGGGGTTAAATAGGTGATGGTTATTAAGGAGAGCACTTGTTGTGATGAGCACTGGGTATTGATGTGATGAATCACTAAGTTCTACACCTGAAGCACATATTGCACTGTATGTTAACTAGCTGGAATTTAAATAAAAACTTGGAGGAAAAAAAAAAGCCATCAAAACCCAATAGATTCTGGAAGAGCCCTTTACCTCCCCCACCAATGCCTAAAAAGAATTTAGGTAGAGGACCTGCCCCAGGAAGAGCACTATCACCAGAGATAACTACATTATACGTGAACAATGGCAGACAGGGAGAAACTTAGCAAAGTTTGATTAAAGTCCCCTTTGTCCATTGAGTGGTTCAAGCAACATTTATTTACCAAACATTTACCCTTTTTGTTATTTTTATCTTCCTATAAGTTGCATTCTTCCCTTTGAAGTCCCAGACCCCTACCTTCTTCTTAGTTCAGAAAGACCTGTGTCCCTCATTTTGCCTGACTATCTTCGGAATTCCCATGTGTGTGTGCCTGTACAAAATTAAATCTGATTTTGCCCTGGTCATCTGTCTCATGTCAATTTGATTCTGAATCAGGCTAGAAGGACCCAGAAAAGGACAGGAAATTCTCGCTCCTCGGCATGAGCTAAAGCATTTCCCAAAGTGTGTTCAGCAGGAATGGAGAGATTTTGGAGATTATAGAAGTTTGGGAAATGTTGGGTCAAACAGAGTTAAACATTCTTCTTAACTACTCTGCAGAGCCTCTCCCATGCAAATGTGCCTCCCTTATGTGGGAACGATGTATAAGGTAGTACTACAACTTATATAAGCGCTAACCAGTTTTTGTTCAAACAGAAGAGTTTCTCCAGGCCTCCACATTCCAAGGAAGAGCAACTGGAAAATGATGAACGATGATGGATAATGCTCTCTGAGGCCTCCCGGCTTTCATACTACTCTCACCTCCCTGAAATGTCCAAAGGCACTGTCCATCCGGTGAAATCCTCAACTCCCGCTTGTGCCTCAGGGAGCTGACCTCTCGGTGTGACTTCAACATCTCTCTCCTGTGATTCCTAGCCTACTGTACCTATCTTGATGCAGCTACTCGCTTTCTATCCTCTCACCATTGATTTATTTACTTGTCTATCTCCCCAGTAGACTGCACGTTCCTTGAAGGCAAGGACTTGTGACAGACCTCACTCAGGTCTGGTACAATAGTTAGTGGGCGTTTGCCAGATACTTGTTAAATGCAGGAAGTGAAGGATGGTGCAAAGTTAAACTGAAATTCTCATGAAATGTCACACTGGCATGGTCAAAATTAATTAGGTTTAATTTTATAAACAGAAGCATCAAATTTCATTTGCAGATATTGGTAGTGCTATAGTGCACAGAATTAGGGGAATTATACTGAAATAACAGTAGCAGCACGCTAAGACCTAACATATATGGATTTCTGCCTTGGTTGTGAGAGCTTACATACATACGTCTTTGACCACGTGTAAGTTTGAGCCTATGTTTCCCTTTCTCTAACACCAGAACAAAATACCTGCTTATCTCAGCAAATGAAATAATGTTTGTGAGTATATTTTTAAAGAGTTCCTGGACTATAAAAATGTTACATTATTATCATTCAATTCCTTACTTGCATACACACAAATGTTTGGCATTTTTAAAAAGCAAAGACCTGGTCATCGTGTTCTATCACCCCTATAAATTCAATGAGTGGGCCACTGTAACTACAACATCTTGGTAAAACAAGATGGAAAGAAAAGCACACAACCTTTTCAAACCTAGTACAGGATATAATTTTACAAGTTGTAAGACAGTTTTATGCTTTCAAATTAAGCTCTCAGTTTCCAAAGAAAATGACAGAGAACCATTTGGCTCTTCAATCAGTCATGTGTAACCCAAGTCACCTATAATCTAAGCCAAAGAAATGACTGGATCCATTTTTCACGGAATTTGTGAGTCCCTAAAATAACAGACACAGGGTCCTCCTCATGATGAGGTACATGGGAGTGTTGGATAGCATGATTAAGGCTCACAGTGCATTATTACTATAGAAACTCACCTTGTTTCTGAATTCTTGACAGGGTGAAGGATTTCCATTTCCCATCATTATGGTTTTGATTGCTGACAACGGAAGCCATTCCTGAACCCAGATCATAGCTGACTTTTACATGCCCATCAGTGAGCTCTACACTCATGAAATCTTTCTATTAATAGAGTAAAAATACACCAGTGATTCAATACACAGAGAAATATGAGTATTCACTTTTTTATGGGGGGTTTATAATAGGGCCTTATGGCTAAGTTACTGAATGTGTTGATCTGTAAATGATATCCATTTTGGAAATAGAATTGGTGTTACTACTTTGTGAATGTTTGTGGGTGTGACATTATGGTGTAAATGGTCACAACCATATTACTAGGACATATCTTTTATGACAGGAGAATAAAGGAAGTTCCTTTGAAAACATATTAAGTCAACTAAAAGATATGTTCCCTGGAAGAATTTACTAAGAAATATTAACCTGGAAAAAATAATGAGGACATTTAGAACCACCTTTCAACTTAGGTCTTTAGAAGAAGACTAAGGGAGTAGTTCTGCTGCTGCATGATTGCATACTGGAGGAATCTTTACTGGGCGCTTCTCATAAAGGATTATATGGGGAGCTGCATTGAAAATAAATAATAATTGCAACTGTAATTGAATTTATCAATGAAACTATATAAGTACTATCTGTATCACCTACTCTTGGTTATCACACAGCATCCTGGAATCCTTTGAATAATAATTGATAATTTAACAATAACTGATAATTGTATTGGAATCCTATGGAAAAGAGGCAAACATTTTTAATCATGGAAGATCAGCCATGCATGTCTTTACCAGGTCTCGTGTGGCAAGGTACATCAGGAGAGCACTTGAAGAAAATGTCCTGAACTTGAACATGACAGTTGAGATGTTGGGGTACCAGCGAATGGGGCGGCTGACCAATGCGTACCCTTCTCCATCAAACTGAATAGTCCCTTCACTATCTTCTACCTGAGGACTGAAGAGAGACATTTCACATGAACCAATGTCTGTTTTGTCCATCAGTATTCAATACATCAAATTGTCTTCTGAGATTAGATTGTGAGCTGTTATAGGACAGGAACCATCTCAAATACATCTTCCATCCTTCCATTTTTCTCCATCTCCACTGCCATCATTCTAGACCAAGTAGCAATCACTTCTTACCTGGACTTTATTTGGCGTTCAATAACTAAGTCACTGATGTTTTAAATGCTTTATGTTCTCTTGAAATACTTGGTGGATAGTTATATTGGTATTTAACTGTGTCTTAGTGGTGTGAAGAGGTGGGGTTTTGGATGGACTGATAATGTCTTATTACATTTCTCATATGCATAAGATAATGGGGGGGTTTGGGTACAATGAGTGAAGGTGGTCAAAAGATACATACTTAGAGTTACAAGAAAAAAAAAAAATGCCCATGATGGAATAAAGGTCCCTACTCTCTGAATACTTGCTGTCCAATAGATTTTTCTGGGACAAATGAGATTAAGACAATAAAGGATGCCTCTACTTATCTCCATAGTTATCTCTTGTTCTTTAATAGATTGCAAGCTCTATGAGACCAGCTAGAGATTATGGGCCAGGCTCTAGTCAGGCACAAACTTAGCACCTAGTGTGGCACGTGGCCCAGAGCAGAATAGGGCATATGTCGAATGAAGGAGATTTTAGTATAGCAGATTGCCCCACGGAGACTATATGTTCAATCAGTGTTGGTTGGATAATTAAGAAATATTTAAGATAAATCTTGTAAAAATAACATTTAAGAACATTGCTTTTTCAAATGCAGTTATCTATCATCTATCAATCAATCTACTTAACGATGTTATTACAGAGTAAGTCTCAAATTGTGGAGACTTTTTAAAACTTTAAAGATCTGCATGTTAGCATATATTTGAATCTCTGAAATTGGAGTGTTGTATTAACTTGAGGGTAGAGAGGAGATATGAAGAAACATTATAGTAATGTCATTGTAAAATAACAAGAGCCTAGAATATCATTTGCATGAAATCTTGGCTAAATGAGAAAAATGACAGTGTACGAACATTAACAGGCTCATGAAGGAAGAACTGTTCCACATTTTAGACAAGTTGGCTTTCTCTATGTTCCTGGATCAGAAATAAAACTGAAGGCAAAAAGAAAAGAAGGGAAGAGTCTTATTCTGTGTCTTGCATGGTCAGATCCTTGTAATTTTAAGTTATATCTAATTTGGAATAAGATCAGATGATGTCATAATTTTTTTTTCTAATGTAAACTTAAAAGATACTTTTCAGTATTCCTGCAAAGTGCTAACAGAAAGTTTGAGGAACTAAATCAGACTATTAACTGTATAATTGATAGTGAATAAATTGGCTATGATTTGGCTTTTCCTCATCATTACGACAAATTCATTAATTTCTGGATCACTGCGTCAGAGAGAAGAGAATGTTGTGTGCAGTCTACTAAGGAGAAGTCCCTTGTAGTTCTCAAATACTAGAATTTTGCATTTTATGCTCTCACACTATCATTGACGACCCTGGAAAGGGTTGTGGGAGTCACTGTTGACAGTTTTCTGGATGTTTTAACACAATGCACTGTTATTTATAATTTAAACAAATAAACACACACAAAATCTCACTGCACAGAACAAGTATTGGAATAAAAAACATCACTTTTTTTTTTTTGTATAAGAACTCTGGGATATTTATAACCTGATGTCCTTATGCCCTTAATCTATTAACTCCTTCAAGTTGAAAAAAAGAAATAGCTGAGTCGATGGCAGGTACCCTGGAGTCTGATGTGGAATCTCACTGAGATCCTGCAGCAAGTCACCTAACCCTTTGGGTGTCACCTTGAGATAAAAGGGTTAGATCAGTGAATGATTTCTATGGCCTATTCATACTCCAGCCCTTTAGAAAATTTTCGTATTCAAGCAAAAGGCAAATCTGCAGGGAAGGGTTTTGTGCTGAGAACAGCTAAACACACAGATGTAGATCAGCCTACTTCCCTTAACTCATTGGCCAAACCCAGGTAAGTCTGGTTTTAACGTGGTGAGTTTGAGATAGGGAAAAAAATGAGTCCTTCCAGGCGTAGTCTATAATATCTCAACATCTAACATTAGAGTGTTCTTATTCATGTTTGAATACATTTACCAGGAAAAGTAACTTTTTTTTTTTTTTTATAATTAACACTTGCTAAGCTCCTTAACTTGCCTCTTGTTTCTCTTTTGAACCTTGATGTCTGGTCAAGTTATTAAGGATTAATTATGTTATTTGGAACAGCCATGTTCTTCCACATGTAACTTGTTAACTATAGAACTAGATGTATATTGGGGTTTATTTAGTATATTAACATTTCATCATTGTTTCAGTGTTGAGCTAAATACATTAAACTTGTAGCAGTTTTTTTTTCTATTTTAATTTTAATGTGAGTTTTAGAAGTTTAAGAAAAATAAGATATAGTTCTTTTCTTATAGTCCTGGCAGATAACTCTTTTTAAAGTATAACAACAATTACATCCTTTTTCCTGATTACTGAATAAATGCAAATTTCTAAAACGGACATTCTAAGATCAACAACATGTTCTTAGTCTATGTCCTATAGCCTCATCTTTTACATCTCCCACATATAATCATTTTTGCTCTAAAACTGAACGATGGGTCTTTATGTTAAAATGTGATATGTATTCTCTTGAACACAACAAACACCAGGAGTTCTGTAAAAATTATTCCTACACATACACACTAAGGCTTATGGGAAGATAGGGTTGGTGCAGGTCACTCAAAACTTATGCAACTTTATAGTCAGGGCACTCACAGAAACAATCACAATCTTGATCAAAATATTAGCATAATTCAAAAAGGTATGCTATAAAATTTAAATTGAAGAATTTTTTCAGTAAATATAGAACTTTATCTTCAAAGGTGTAGGTAAAGGTAACTTGATGGCAAGGAGCTTAAGGAAGGGTTGACATGCTGAGTGATAGAGGTGGTAAAAACGCACAATGATTGGGCAGGAACTGAGCGATCAACTTCCAAGACAGAGTGCTTGGCCAAACCAAGGGCAAGTTCATGGGTGAAGAGGCACTGTGTGTAGGCTTGAGCTTGGTAAACTCAGCTATGCTGGTAGACTTTACATTCAGCTGCCTTTACTTAGTGGTGCAAAACCTTTACACACTGGGAAGAACTGTGTAGGAACCTACCTGACTTTGGCACCTACTTACGTCATTGTCCCCCTTTGCCAATTCTGCCTGAGCAAATTCGCGCTTATGAAGCAGAACAGATTTTACTTGTCCCTTCCTAAAAACACTCTGGCCTTCCAGCCTTCCTACCTTTGCTCTCACTGGTCCCTGGGACTACAATGCTCTTTACCTTCGTTTGCCAGCTCCTCTCTGGAGTCTGACTCCACGGCAAGGCCCACCCCAGATACCACCTCCTCTATGAAGCAGATCTAACCCTCTGTGAATAATCATACTACACTCTGAATGTGTCTTTTTTAAAGGGATTTTTTATTATCCCTTGCATTTTGATTATTTTAGGGCTTGTCTTTTCCTCCCTTTCTGGCTGTGAATTACTTGACGGCTAGCCCTGGACTGTATTCATCTCCGTATCAGGAAGTTCTACGTGTGAATCTCTGGCACCTGAAAAACATCCTATAAATGTGTGTGTGTGTATGTGTGTGTATGTATGTGTGTGTGTGTTGTGTATACACACACACATATATACTATAATTATATTAATTCATATAATACTTCAGATACTAAGGTTCAAGATCTTTGCAAAATTTATAATTAGCATGTTATAGTCCTAACACATTATGTGCACTGCTCAATGGACATTTAAATCCTTAGATGTTTTGTTGATGATAGGCTTTTGAAAATCCTTTTTATAAATTTACTAAATAAATGTTCAGGGAAAAGTTGGCATTAATTTGTGAGTAGAGGAATATTAACGTGAACCTCATTGTCCTTGTCATATTGAAAACATTTTACAGAAAACATTCCGTAGTAGATTTTGTTGAAGAGTATTCACCAAACCAATCTAAACTATGAATGGGTTAGGCTTTTAAACTGTCTTCAATGCTGCATTGACAAGTCCATGATGACAGAAATAAAGAGTTGGAAGTTAAACTGGAAGTAAAGTGCACTCTGCTACACTGATGGGAATTTGGGGCCCTGGCAACGTGCATGTGCTCTTTAAAATTGGAAATAAAAAATATGAAGCACATAGCACCTAATGATTTGGAGTTGCTATGTGTGTATATTAAGCATCCAGGTATTTAATTTAAATTTTATAGTTTTAATAGGCTCAGTTGATTAGCTGGGCTCAAGTTTCTTATGCTGAGAAATCCTGCCCTTCTAGCTAATTGTTTTATATCCTCTCTTCAGGTTTGTATAAGAATATTTATTCTCTATATATGCTCTGTCTGCTTGTTAAATATTTTTAGATTCCTACACTCTAACCTCTATGTAGTAATTGATGATGTGCGTTATGGCACTTTCTCCTGGCCTATCTTGGCCCCTTCTTATCCTTCTCCACTTAAGCAGAATCTTCAAGTCCACTGGGTCTCCACTTGAAACACTGCCAGGACCCTATGTGTCATGTGGAAAATCCTGTCAGAGATAACACTTGTACTAGCATTCTATATTTTGTTATAAACGTAAGTGGAGTGAGTCCAGGCTCTGTGACACCTGAAGTTTGATCAGTTCAGGGAAAACTCTCTTTAAGAAAAAAAGAAATTATGATGACAGCGGAGCTACAGACATGAAAAACCTCCTGGTTCTGGACATGGAGGGAAGTTGGAGTGGAAAGAGATAGTAGTCTCAACTGATCGAGGAGAAAATACCTTTCCTAGAAGATTTTACAAATACATTCGAAGTACTGCCAGGGCACCTCCCAGAGCCTTGGAAAGTACTCGTACAAATGGGTGAAAGGATTTGAACTTTTATCATGGAAAATCACCCCCGGACATAATCCTGTCCAACCTGCTCCATATCATCCACACGATAATCGAATATTGCACAACAAAATTAAAGTTTTTGTGAGGCATAGGCCAGACCTTAGGGGAGTCCTCATTTCAACTCACCTGACAGTACATCCTTTGCAGTCACCTTCTTTTTCTCGGAAATTCCACAACCCTATAGGTTTGCTGTCAAAGTAGGTTTCTCCCATACAGCCCGTGAATGTAATCACGCGCACGGCATCGGCCTTCTGCAGAGAGAAACATAATATTTGTTAGAATTTAGAATTTCACAAGAAGTCTTAGAGCACCCAGGAGAGTTACTAGCAGTGAGATCTGGAGTAGTTATTATCCGCTCTTTCTGATACTCTTGGTTTGCACTTATTCATCTTTTAACCATATTATATCCTCACAGATCCTGGTTATTTATGGACTACACCAGTTTATCACCACTAGTAAATGAACACTTCCTAGCTTCCGACTTCAGGTGAGCTGCTTATCCACTTTGAGATTCTATTTCCTTGTCTCTGGGTTGGGATCATTAGAATTAAAATGGGTAATTTATTTATGGTACCACAGTCAGTGCCTGGCGCAGAGGAGCTATTTAATTAATGTTAGTGTTCGTACGCCACTGAAGAGACATCTCTCCAAAGATCTTGAGAAGGGGTGCATACTGACTACACAGAGGGAAAAAAGCTTACATAGAGACCACTTAATGATAGTGCTGTCCCCAACTTTTCATTTCCTCTTATACCCCCAAGCAGGTTTCCACCGCAGGAGAATGAAGGGCAACAGTGAATTTGTAGGAGAAGGGACCATATTGTGATTGTCTGCTGGTATACACAGCCCAGGGCCTATTAGGGATCAGTAAATATTTGTTGAATGACAACCCTGGTGTCATTTTCACGGGGAAAGGTCTTAAGCTTGAGATATAACACAATCATGAAGGAGGGGAATGACCTGGTTCACTCTAGAGAAACTTGCTGTAATTTAAACAACTATTTCTTTTGGCACTGACACATTATAGATAAATTCTATATTCCGGTACCTGTAACTTTAGAAACACTTTGCCAAAGGCTTCCCCACAATTACCTGAGTAATCTAGGGTTAAAAAAAAATGAATTGACCTGTTGGGTTCTAGAACAAATGTAGGAAGATGATCCCTGAATAGCTAAATGTTTGTAGTTACAATTTAAACTCAACATGTGCTTCTTTCTATTGCTGTGTCCAAGGGGTACGCTGCCTTGTAGGAAGATTGTGTGTCCCAGCCACTGACATTTACAAGTCAGCACGGCCCTTGGAATTCTCCGTTATCAGTTGGAGTCTCCCTTGATTTTCTGGAGGTTGATTATCCTACTTGTGGATTCTACTGCCTTTTTGCTTTTCCTTCTTGCATCCTAAAAACTAGACTAGGGATATTTTCCTGCTCCTTTGAATTTTCATCAGCATGTTGATTCAGTTACTTGTTTTCAGCTTTTGGTTCATATTCTGATGTAGCAGGAGCCTTGAAACTCTTGGCCAAAATGGTTAAGATTTTCTGTAGATTTCAGTTGTCTGTTTTCTTTTACCTTGAGACTGGCATAAGAGAGTTTCTTTACGTCTGGTGACATCTGAATAATAATAAGAACTATTTAAGATGCGATTTCATGTGTGACTACCACGTTTTAGGCACTTGTTGTAAATTTTATGCACATAATCTCTCACTACTCACAGTGGCAGTGAAACGTGGTGACTAAGAGTGGAGGCTTTTGTGCCTGGTAAACTGTTCAAATCCCAGCTCTGCCACTAACTGCTGTGTGACCTTGGTCAAGTCATTTAACTCCTGACTCAGATTCCTTAACTATAAAATGAGGAGGATATTATCTACCTTTTGGGGTTGTACGTTAATTCATGTAAATTACTTATAATACGACTTAGCCTATCATAGGGTTATAATACGTTACAAAAGTTTATTATTGTATCCTTCACTATGCAAGCAAGGTAGATATATTTTTTTAAAAGATTTTATTTATTGGGCGCCTGGGTGGCTCAGTTGGTTAAGCAACTGCCTTCGGCTCAGGTCATGATCCTGGAGTCCCGGGATCGAGTCCCACATCGGGCTCCCTGCTCGGCGAGGAGCCTGCTTCTCCCTCTGACCCTGCCCCCTCTCATGTACTCGCTCTCATTCTCGCTCTCTCAAATGAATAAATAAATCTTTAAAAAAAAAGATTTTATTTATTTGAGAGAGAAAGAGAGAGAGCGTGAGTGCGCACCAGCGGGGGAGGGGCAGAGGGACTATCAGACTCTGCTGAGCACAGAGCCTGCTGTTGCAAGGGCTCCATCCCAGGACCCTGAGATCATGACGTGAGCTGAAACCAAGAGTCAGATGCTCAAACGAGGCACTCCAGGTGCCACCAAACAAGGCAGATATTTTATCTCCCTTTTCTAGTTGGGAAAACTGAAGCCCAAGGAGCTAAGTGACTTGCCTAAGGTCACATTTTAGTAAGTGAGAGAACAGGGAATCCAACTTGGATTTGATTTCAAGATTCATGGTTTTTATACTACTCCATGCTACCCCTATATTTATCTTTCTAGGGAGGAGAGATAAAGTTGGCAATATAACTATATATTACTATGTATCATGTATATTTATATGCGGTTCTAAGAAGTGAGGACGGTTTTAGTGTGTAGTTGTAGAATCAATTCCAATACTTTAGAGTCACATCTCATACACAAAGCAAATAAAACAACCTCACTCTATATGAAAGCTGAGTTCTCATAAATTTGGGGTCACCCTGGCTTTTCACATTTTCTGACTAATCTCATCCCAGGATGATTCTGACAAGCCCAGGATTATCCATCGTATTTGGTTGTGCTCTCGCATCTCACCTACAGGTTGTTTTCCAACACCTAATTTCATTTAATCAACATGAGCTTCTTTAGAATGCAGGCACTCAGCAATTTGAAATGCACAAGGACCTGTCATGAAGCAATTATGAATATTAAGTGCATTGCTCTAGAAGAATGGAGAGAAGAGCAACTTGAAAACTTTAAAAATCAGACCATGATTTGAAAGCTTATGGCTTCTGTGATATTTCCCAAGGTATTCATAAATCTTTTAATTAGATGTGAGCTTGAACTTTATAGCACTTCATATCAATAAATCATAAACTGATTCAGAAAATGGGGTATATTTAAAAAACACTTTGCTCTTGAGGGAACTGAAACAAGACTGTAAAAAAATTGGTGCCACAGATAAGGGCAAAACAAGTGTTTAAGTAAATACACACAGGCTTAAAAACATTGTGTTTCCAGACTGGATATTCACAGAAGAAAAAAATTCTTACTCAAAAGAAATGTATGTTTTCATAAACAAATTAAGTAAAAAGTCACTGAATTTTTGCAGAGCTTTAGCGTGCCTTCCCCCAGAGCAATTATGTCGGGAGTTATAGGCAGAGATGAAATAAACAGCATGGGAAAGAACACACTACCTTCAGTTTCCCAGTCAAGCCACCAACGAACAGCATTGCGTTTGCGTCCACATCGAGAATAGTATACCCTGGAGGAGAAGCTGCGTGGTAGGTACTAGGCACAATGCTGGCTTTGGGTCCATCCAGGGCTCTCACGGAAATGGTCCCATTCCTCCCAGTTCTTGAGGGGTGCGTGTTGAAATGAAATGAAAGAAAATGCAGAACATAAAATATGTATCACATTTATAATAAATGTAATTTTAAAGGGTATGAAATGTAGGGGCTTGTTTTAGAGTATTTAAGAGATAACTGGGTGCTTAGCTTCAAAAGATCTGGATTCATTAAGCTGCAAATCAAGACCAAGAGTCTGATCTTTGCTGGCTGTTTACTGGCAGACGTGGCCAGGACCGGTGAGCAACATGCCCTGACTCTGCACGTGAGAGTCGAGGTGAAATGACACAGCAGGATTCAGCGGATGTCACTGCCCCTGCTTAAATGGAAAGCCTTTTTCCCATTGCCTTACAAAACAATTTACTGTTTACCAGCACATGCTATTTAAACGAGTTGATACTACTTCGTTTAGCATTTTGTCTAATTTAATTCAGCAAGTGAACCCCAAATGAGCCACCCTTCTGCATTATAAGCTGCATCATTTCTCTTAAAATCCCTTGTTATATCTTGGCTCCAAATTTGCTGAAGTAGTCTTCCTGGAATTGTGCATCTTTTATTGTTAGGCATCCCATCTCAATATATATAGTGTAATATCTCATCTTCAGAGTCGTGTATACAAAGTGTATAGAAGAACTGCACTTTTAAATTCAATGAATGGAATTTTGGAAGCTATTATTATTTCATTTCATTTTCTTAAGTGATTGATGTCTATGAATTGTTAAATATGAAAAACTGATCTCTCTTCTGAGACAAGAAGTCATAACAAAACTTGAGGGTCTCTGTCTCTCCCCGCTGTCTCATTTAGGTAATCTTTTTATCTCTGATGGTGCAGCATTAACTGAAGCACATGGAAACAATAGAATGAATTTATTAAATAAGGTTCTTCCTCATCTTACCAGAATGTATCTCTTTTGATCAACGATTGACCTTTGTGAATATAAATGTTCTTAAAGTCATGAAAGTACGTAATCCCTCCCCTACTCCCAGGCATGGAAGCATGTTGTCTGCTGCTTTCTCTCGCTACACACACACACACACACACACACACACACACACACACACTCACACACACTCACACACACACTCACATTCCTTTACTGAAGATCTTAAAAAGGAACTGAAAATATTGCTTCTCATTAAGTTTTAAGCTTTTATTATGAAAAAATGTAAGCATATACAAACACAGAGTGAAACTCTCTGTACCCATCATCTATATTCAACAAGTGCTTTACCCAGCTCTAGACCCAGGCCCTTAACTATACCTCTCAACTGTTAGCTGCTTTGGGTTTCGTAGGTGTGGAGAATTAGGTAAAGAAGAGAAGGAAATGAGGGGAAAGGATTGAGGACAGGAATGGGTTCTCTACGTTATCTACACACTGCTAGAAGTTAATGGAATGAAAGCTTCAGACAGAATGAATCAATATCCTGTTATTTACCATTTTAAGTAGCACGGATGCGACATGTTATATATTTATGCCAGCATTTAGATACTGCACCTGCCTGTAGGGGCAAGGCTGCTGTGTAGACCAGAAGAGGAGCTAAGCACCAGCAGTAGCCCTCATGCTCTGGCTTGTGCAAAATGAGGGCCAGTCTCAGTGCTCCTTCTTCGGGGGAGATAGTATGACTGAGAGTATGATAGCATGACTATGAGACAACCAGATGAACGGTCCAAAATGGATGGGTCACTCTGGTCAATACGTGGAAGTTGTGTAGTTTCCAAACAGATACTACAAAGACACCCATTCAAACACATCTGTACATGGTCGTATAATATATAAAATTTGTATACATGCATACATAGCTACCTCCTTAAAATGGAAAGAAGAGTTTTCTTATAAACTGGGAAACTACTTCCAAATTCTGTTATTTAACTGTCTTAATCTTTATTGAGTTAGTTACCTTGATGCCTCAATACGGTACCAATAAGAGTCATCAATAGTCAAATCCGGATACTCTACACGTCCAACTCCAGATCCAACATCCCAGAGGAAGCTTACTTTGCCTTTCCGCATTTCTATAGCCAGAAAG
This sequence comes from Neomonachus schauinslandi, assembly GCF_002201575.2. Lineage (NCBI taxonomy): Eukaryota > Metazoa > Chordata > Mammalia > Carnivora > Phocidae > Neomonachus > Neomonachus schauinslandi. Next base: position 34,275,297 of record NC_058410.1, read on the forward strand.
TCAATCTGGTTCAGAGAAACACAAAAACAATAGATTCAGATATCAGATACCCCGAGGAGGCCAACGGAGTTCTTTTCAACAGGTGCTATTTATAGATATGTGAAATAATTAGAAGTCTCACAATAAAAATTCCCAAACGATATGATTTATCATTAGGTATGATTAAGTCATATTTTATTATTGCATCTTTAAGGCATCACAAGTGTCCATACTGCTGAGGCATATGTGTTAATTTAACCAATTCTACTTTGAAACAAAAGTCTTTTCTCATTCTGGTTCTTGTGGAAGAGACAAAAGAAAATATTTGGATGCATAATCCATTATTGTTTTCACCAAGGACACTGACATTTTTAAGGGGACAGCTGTGATTTTTTTTAACCCAAGGTGACCTAAAACTTCTCAACCGAATGACAAGTATCGACTTAAGCAATGACTGGTCTGTTGTTCATTTTGGAAGATTTCCATGCATACAAAGTCAAATGTTCAAATAAAAGGAATGAAAACTTTTGGGGGTAAGTGTTGGTAGAATCAACTTCTGTTTTTTCGGTTTGAGTCGTAAATTTAACATGAGTCAAAAGAGTTTTCAGTGGTAGGAAAGAAGTACACAATTCGTCATTTTCATTTAACATGAAAGTTCATTGTAATTTCTTGGAGACTTTTTTATAAAGCTTTATCCCTCTTAGTCCTCCTTCTTAAATAGTCAGACCTGAAAACATAATTCTAAATAAATGCTTGTCTACTCATAAATGAAAGCAGATGTGCCTAAATACTGTAAAAAGTTTTCTTCATTTCATTTCTCTTCTAACTTAATTTGACACTTCAGAACTTTGCAAGATAAGATTCAGAGGTTTTCAAATCTGAAAGGCTACATCACACAATTTTGGGACCATGTTATTAGATTCTATACATTTTCCTCACTATGAGGATTAACCTCTGCGTATTCACATATCCAGGAGATGGAAGAAGCTGAACATCAAACTTACAAATTTGGCACTTCCAAGATAAAAAAGGAGGTTGTCAGCAACAGCTGTCTTTACGTTGACAATGATATTATTGTAGCTTCCTTTCTTGATTTCCGGCTTGTATGTTCGAATGCAGTCACCTCCAGAAGACACAGATACTTTGATCTTCAAGAAAAACAAGGTACAAAGAACCAAGACTGAATCTCTCGGCAAATTTGAAATACCTCCCAAACAACCACAAAATCATCATCATCTCTTCTTTGAAGTTATTTTTTTTTATCATCAAATAGAATCATTAAATACCCATATGCAGACACCATTATACTCATTAATGAGGGCACAGAAGAGCAGCTTCCCACCAGGGTTTTGACAATGAGCTGTTCACAGCCCCATATCTTGTTAGCACACTACTACTTTTCGGAGCATGCAACTAACAAATTCTTACCTTCATACCTTCCTCCTTTATGAATGTGGGGACATTTTCAAAAGGTGATTTTATATGAAGCTAGTGATAATGATCTTCATTAAGGTTGTTTAATGAAATTTTACGATTCAAATTTCAGTGATTTTGGTATCACTTAAAGTAGGACACCACTTTTCTTTCCGTTTTCAAGAGGAAATTACCTACCCTCTCATGTTCTTACAGTTGGAAGAGGCCAAATAGATTTTGTTCTAGATGTTCTAACAATACGAAGAATATTAATCATGGTACTCAGGACATACATTTGAGAATAAATTATACCTATTTATTAAGTTGCCAGGAAATGAAATGGAAATAATTTTCAATGGTTATCCCTACTAATGTATTTAACAGCTCCTTTTTCTTTTGACTAGTACTTTAAAAATTACTATAAATTGCTAAGAAAGAATAGAACTGAATAGAACTGAAACTGTTCATACCAATTCTTACTTACATTTAGGGAGCCTTTCTTCAGCCACAAATAACACTAGTTGATTATGGAATTTAATTTCCTTTGGTTCAGGTATACCATCAAAGGGGCATTTTCAGGATGGAAGTGTATGTAGCTGCTTGGACACAGGAAGAAGCTGCTGCTTTGCTCCATGAAAGAGCTCAAAGGAGGAAGCAGAGACAGGGAAAGGTGCAAAACTTTTCTTTGCCACTGATTTAAAAGCTCAGCTTCAGGAAGCCTCTTGGGTCTCACTAGTGGTGAATTTTCTAGCAGTTTGTGCTACTCAAATAGTTTTTGCACTTGGGAGAAAACCAACTAGCTTTATTGCTCCCCCCATGAAAGGGTACTACAGACTCCAAATAAGATCACCAGTCTCCATATTATGGTGACACAGGAAGCATCTCCAAAAGTCTCATTAGGGAATGGGTATAGGCAGCCTCAGGACTCCTCCCCAAGGGTGGTATATACACCGAAGAGGTGCTGGGTGAAAACTTTTTTTAGAATTTAAATTCAATTAATTAACATATAGTATATTATTAGTTTCAGAGGTAGAATTTAGTGATTCATCAGTTGCATATAACACCCAGTGCTCGTTACATCACGTGCCCTCCTTAATGTCCATCACCCGGTTACCCCATTTCCCCACGTACCTCCCCTCCAGCGACCCTCAGTTTGTTTCCTATAGTTAAGAGTCTCTTATGGTTTATCTCCCTCTCTGATTTCGTCTTATTTTATTTTTCCCTCCCTTCCCTTTATGATCCTCTGTTTTGAAAAACTGGTTAAGTTTTAAAAAGAAAGCTACGGAGGGGTTTTTGGTTCTGATGAATATATAAATTCAGATGTGTCTGAGAGCTTCTGGGGATATAGCAGATCTGTTGCTTTTCCTACAGACTCTGCAGACGGCAAGTATTTGTATATTATTGTTCCGTCACCTCATCTGCTAACTGACTTGCATCTTCTGCAGAGGAATCACATGCTGGAAAGAAACAGGGGCTCAGCTTAATGGAGCCCTGTGTGGTGGCGCAGGGCTAGAATAACCTCAAAGTCTACTGCTTAGACTGTTTTCCTTGTCCTTGCCTTCCTCCTAAGGTTGGGGCCCAGACCACAACTCTGGTACCCGGAATGTTTGCCCTGCATTCTGGGGGAGATTGTCTTCCTGGTAAGTGTGGTTCTCCATCAGGAAGTTAGTTCTTTGCTCCACAAATGATGGGATTTTCCTTCTATATAAGGTGCCAAGAGTCAGTGAATCAAAATGAGTTGCAGAAAAACAGAACCAGGAAATGTGCAACTTGTATTCTGGATGTTAACACTACAGAGCACATGTGCAGTGAAGGTTGGCCGAGGGTGTTACATGGTAGACTAGCAGCTAGCCAAAGGGTTATCCAAGGGCTTAGAGATAAAAAGTACAGAGCAAAGCCAGAGAAAGATAATACAGTGGAGGGCAGGTAGGGGAAATGCAGCCTTCAGATGTTTTTAATGTTCAGGAAAAGGTACAGGATATGGTGACTTTTAGAAATTGTTAGCAAGTGAACCGAAACCATCATCAGAGAAGACCCTGGCACTGAGTAAATTCAGTATCTGAGGCAGGGTATAAGCGTCATTGACATCATAAGATGATCAAAGAGAAGAAGTCAAGGTCTGACTGGAATTCATGAGTGGAGCTGAGCAGCAGATTGAGCTATAGGAAATCATATCCAAGTTCCTAGTGGGGCTGGATTAGTAATCAAAAGGAATTGTGTGTGTGGTCTGTTTTATCCTTATTTCACAAATGCGTTATAGGCTTGGCCATTGAGCCATATTATGGCTAATTTAATCACAACTAACTTCTTTTTGTTTAAAGAATACAATGTGGGGCGCCTGGGTGGCTCAGTCTGTTAAGTGTCTGCCTTCGGCTCAGGTCATGATCCCAAGGTCCTGGGATCGAGCCCCACATAGGGCTCCCTGCTCAGCGGGGAGCCTGCTTCTCCCTCTCCTCCCTGCTCGTGCTCTCTCTCACTATCTCTGTTGCTATCTCTGTCTCTCTAATAAATAAATAAATAAAATCTTAAAAAAAAAAAGAATACAATGTAATAATCCTCCTTGTTTGCTGTTTAGAGAAGAAATGACTGAATGTGGGCAAAATACATGACTGTTTGATCACAGGATTGGTTTCTGTCCTTGCTTGGGTACACCTGGTGGAAATGATAGCGACCTCCATGATGGTGTGTTGAAAAGGGGATTACCAAAGTGTAGATGACAGAGCACTGAGTACCAAAGCCTAACTGAACTGAGGAAATCCTATCTGAGAATTGAAAGGCTAAGAGAGTAGCCATTTTAAAACGAAGGATATTTAATGGCAGTAGGAGTTACAATTAATCTACTTTATGGCATACTTTACATACCTAAAAAATATGGTTCTCTGAACAAAATGACGTTGTGACGCCCTAAATGCCAGCAACTTATCTTGTAAAGTAGCCTATTGCTCAACTCTTACACATTTATATGAAAAACCCTCTGGATTTTCTGTTTTCTGGCTTGTGGTTTTGAATATACCCTCAGTACCTGAAAAATTCAGGGAGCCCAAACTCTTGTCAGCAGTCCAAAGCTACTAATCTCTCCTTCAAAATACCTTGTGTTTTGATTTCCAACTGTAGAGACTTCTTAAACAAATTAAAACAGGTAAATCAAAATATAGTATTTATAAATTTCTCCAGAAGAAGTTGCTAGGACATTTCCCTCTCATAAGAAGGGAGTAATTTCTGAAACACAAACATCTCTTAGAATGTTTGGTTTTATCAATTATTGTTATTTCTAATGTGAGCCCTTTGTAAGACTCCTAAACAAAAATCACTAAGCCTTAGGTATCTCCAAGGCATTCCTCATACAACATTACCAATGAATCATTATGAACTCAATTAAACATTATTGAGGATCCCATTATTATATCTATTGGATTTTCACTGCATTTCTCTCATCCAGTAACTAGGTCATTTGTTTAGAAAGAGTATCAGCTGCTCAATTTCAGAGTCAACAAACTAAAGAAAGCTACTTTAAAAGAAATGTCTTTAATTTCTTGGTCATATTGAGTATGTGTCAGGGCCACATACAGACACTCATACCAGGTTACAAATACATTTATAAAATCACGCAAATGTTGGGCGCCTGGGTGGCTCAGTTGGTTAAGCGACTGCCTTCGGCTCAGGTCATGATCCTGGAGTCCCTGGATCGAGTCCCGCATCGGGCTCCCTGCTCGGCAGGAAGTCTGCTTCTCCCTCTGACCCTCCCCCCTCTCATGTGCTTGCTCTCTCTCATTCTCTCTCTCAAATAAATAAATAAAATCTTTAAAAAAACATCACGCAAATGTCATCTTCAATTAGTACAAAACTCTCTTGAAAAAAAAATTGGCTCGCTTACATATTTCTAACATCTTATAAAAAGAATACAATGTAATAATCAAAGTTACAAATAATACAAAGTTACAAATAATACAAAGTTACTGTTGTAACTTCCATTTCAAAAAATGATTGAAAATTTCCTTGAAAGTCATGGGCAATGGTTACTTTTTGTAGCATTTCTTTAAACCTGTCTTTCATTTTGTATTTTGAGACCATTTTATATACTTAACACGCCAGAATTTTATCTTTTTCCCTGCGCAGGGGGAGGGGTAGGAGGCAGCACTCACAACTGATGAATATATGGCATATTTCTAGATTTCTTTACAAGAAGAAATAATAAAAATGACCAGATTTCCCCACACGATGACTAAGAAAATATGGCTAAGTGTGTGATTCACCAGAGAATATTACTATTATTGCTTTTTAAAATTAATATTGCAAACGACAGGAGTGGTATCTCAAGCTCTCCCTTTCTCTAGCTACTTCCACCTGCTACAGTTGGGGCTCTTATTAAAGTTGTCTTCTTTGTAGTTTCCTCTCACTTATGCCCCAAACGACTTCTAAATTCATATTCAAAAAACACAGCTCTGATAATATCACATTTCATGTTCGAGAACTTTCAGCTTCTCCTTACCAATAAGATTCATCCCAGGAACAATTCTGGCTAAACGAAATTGCTTACTTTGCCATCCAAGGCCTAACAAGACCTGGCCTCCATTGACCTTTCCAGTTTAATGTTCACTCGACCAATAATCCTGGAAAACTAGACCACTCTTTCTTGAAATGATCCTGAAACTTTCTTTCCTCTCTGCCTTGGTTCATTCTCAGAATGTCCTCCTTCCTTACTCTCCCCATCCAAATCCAGCACTACCTCACTCAAGGCCTAGCTCAAATTCTTGTCTTTGGGAAATCTTCTGGCCCCTATTAGAAGGGATCTTTTCTTTCAGAACTTTATAGCACTTCCCATTGCTCATGCAATGTAGCACACTATTTGGCATTACCTTAGAGTTATTTACGTACATGTCTTATTTCTTCTATGGTGTTACAAACTATATAAGTAGAAGTTGCCTTGAATATAGGAGATGCTTTTTCTACATGGGCTAAATCTTAGCTAAAACCCCAAACCTTGAACTAACATTTACTTCTTTTCACTTTGTGCTTCACGTATACAATAATCTTATGTCATCATACTGCCCACATGGTTTTCAGATTGTAACTCAATATATGTGTTCTCAACCCTATCTGCTTCTTTACTTTGACCTTATGTACATCATCTTGATGTTCTCAACCCTATCTGCCTCTTTCACTGTGAGCTTATGTACATCATCTTGACTAATTTTTTTATCATTTTCTAAATTTCTCCTTAGTCAGGTATGAATTCCTTTTTAAAGTGCACCTTGAATTTATTGTCTTAACCTTGTTTAGAGGTATCATCTATGTATAAGGAGGAGAAATGATATACTGCTCTTTGGGCATTATATTCTTGGCCACTACTCAAAAAATTATAAGTTGATGGATTAAGAAAGGGCATTTCTGGTCATTCTAGTTTCAAAGTTGTTCAGAAAATGGAACTTTTGAGACGGAAAACTTGGAGATCTAAAAAGATTTGCGTTTAGGGGCGCCTGGGTGGCTCAGTTGGTTAAGCGGCTGCCTTCGGCTCTGGTCATGATCCCGGGGTCCTGGGATCGAGCCCCGCATCGGGCTCCCTGCTCAGTGGGGAGTCTGCTTCTCCCTCTCCCTCTGCCTGCCTCTCTGCCTACTTGTGCTCTCTCTCTATCTCTCTGTCAAATAAATAAATAAAATCTTTTAAATAAATAAATAAATAAATAAATAAATAAAAAGATTTGCGTTTAAACCTGACAACATAAACTGTTATTTTTTTTCTTCTATTTCTAAAGTCACCATGGGATGAATTTGCTAGTCTAGATAAAGTTTCACATTGGCACTTAGCAATTCTACCCTGGTTCACCAGGTTACTATCTTCTAGAAAGTTCTTCTCTCCTAAGAGTTTTCTAATTGGGTTAATAAAGAGCCAAATTTTGATATAAGTGAGGTATTAACAAAAAACAAAAAACCCTGCAGAAATTGTAACCAAAATAATTTGTATTGTTGTAGTACTCAGACAAAAAATACAGAAAATAATGGTTGTTCATTGCTATTACTCTATATAACCTTGTTCATTCATTGCTGATACAACCCTACTGGTTGGCCTTTTTTGCTTTCATCAAAAGCATCCATGCCTTTTAAACATACAATAGTAAGATTTCCATCTTGCTCTTTGTGCTACTCTATTCAAACAATGATGAAATATATCAAAATTCCCATTTCTATAACAATAAATGGTGATTATTCTTCCTATGAGATGTCTTTTGAAATTTATGGAAAAAAAATCTGAACTTTTTTCCTCCCCTCCCCCTAAAATTGCTTCAGGTTAAAGGAAAATGACGAGTGATTAGTCAACAGGATACACTGGGGGAAGGCATTCCCTCTGGGAATAATACCCAAAATGACAATCAATTACTGACACTGAAAATAAAAAGAGCTTACAGAATTAGCCTGTTTCCGGGCTTGGTTTATCAGTTCCTTTATCTCAGAAATGTTTTTCTTTAGGTTATCCTCAAGTTCCTTGATGGGTTTGAGTCTATCTATCAGACGATCAGCTTCTTGTTCTAGATTTTTCACAGTGGCATTGGCATCTGCAACTGCATCAGACAAGATGAGCGTTACCACACATACACACAGAAATGAAAACAGTAGTAGGCTTCATTAAATAATTGGAAGGATTTCATCTTATTCACATGATAAAGCAGGGTGATGACTGCAGAAGCACAGTGTGTGGTGGCAAATGGGAATATTTCAGCTGGGACTCAGGCCGGCCAAAGCAGGAGGTGTTAGAGATAGAGGACCAACATCTGGCTTTGTGATCAAGGTGGAAGTTAGTGTTGAAGGTAGAGAATACGATGACCTCAATTCGATGATTAATTTCTAGCTTCAGCCCAAAAGCTAACCTTTATAGAATTTTAGTCACAGAATCTAGGAAATGAAAGTGTTTTAAAATGTCACTTCATCTGTCCAAGCCAGAAATGTATTTAAATCAGGGTTCTCGGGCGCCTGGGTGGCTCAGTTGGTTAAGCGACTGCCTTCAGCTCAGGTCATGATCCTGGAGTCCCGGGATCGAGTCCCACGTCGGGCTCCCTGCTCAGCAGGGAGTCTGCCTCTCTCTCTGACCCTCCCCCCTCTCATGCTCTCTATCTCATTCTCTCTCTCAAGTAAATAAATAAAATCTTTAAAAAAAAAATCAGGGTTCTCACACCAATTAGTTTTCTTTCTTTTTCTCATGCTCTGTCTTTGTACGTCTTAAAGAGAGAAGCTATCAAAATGTCTTCTGAAAACATTTCAGTGTTGAACAACCCTTAGACTGAAGGCCTACATTAAACTTTAAATCTTTTATGCTGCAGTTCATTTTCATTTTGAAGAATAACTGATTATCCTAATCTCTATATTAGGTTGAACCATATTAAATGGCCATTTTTATAGGTTCCAAAAAAGGTTGAATATCAACAATTTCAAAAGGGGTTTAACCCCCAAATAATTGAAAGTTATCACTGATCCATAGACTTTCAGCATGTGCTTTTCACAGGAGGGCAAATGACACATGGAAACCAATGACTCCATCTCGAGGATGCCAGCCGTCTTACCCAAACCTTGCCGTTCATTATCTGATTGAGCATGTATTCCTCTGCTTTCTGTCACTGTGACTCTGATGAAAAAGTAAAACTGCTTAAGGACCAAGGCTGTGTGCCCTGCTCAGCTATGAATGATCGGCTCTCTGGGGGCCAATGGACCACTGAGAACTAATCTCGGGAATGAATCAAAGGTGCTCAAAAGGAAGGACATGATTATTTTTAAATTTTTAAGCATATTTATTTATTTATTTATTATTTTTTGAGAGAGAGAGTGGGGGGGGCACACACTCGCACACACACACAGGTAGCATGAGAGGGAGAGAGAGACTCTTAAGCAGGCTCCATGCACAGAGCGGAGCCTGAGGCAGGACTCAATCTCACGAACCTGAGATCATGACCTGAGCCAAAATCAAGAGCCAGTTGCTTAACTGACTGACCCACCCAGGAGCCCCAGAAATTATTATTTTTAAACTAGGCTTTGAATTATTTTGAACTCATGCTCATAAATATGAACAATATTGTAAGTGATGTAAGGACATAAGTCTATTATTAAATTTAAGTAACAGAGTTGCTAGATCAAAGCCTGAAATGCAGGTTACTGGGGTCAAAGCCCTGGTTACATAATTGTATATTCAACACAGACACAGTTACCCCTTTGTTTTGTATACTTTTAATAAACCATTTGTCCATTTTTTCCTTCCTTTAATTCCCCAATATTACCCTGATATTCTACAAATTATTCTGGAATTGAGAAAAAATGATTTAATTTAGATTCATGGGAAAAAGAAAAAGGGTAAAGCAAAGACTATTTCAGCTTCATCCAAGAATACATTCTTTCCTTTGAAAGCTCTCAGATTTTTATCAAATGTTTCCAAATGAAATCCAAAGGTTCCCCACCTCCCTCATTTTTTTTTTCCCCCTTCTATCTTCTGGAGCAGATGAAGTCTTTTGGAAATTATCTTCTTGACGGTTTTAAAAATAAAACCTCTGTGATATTGAGTCTGATAATTTTTTATATAGTACTTTTTAAAAATTTGTGACTTTCTTCTATAATTATTTGAGTGTATACATTTTAAAATCACTTTTGAAGATAGATTATGATAATTCAATGTTTTTCTAGAAAATTATCGATCTCTTTTAGGCTCTAAAATTCATTAGCATAGAGTTTTGACAAGTACTCTCTTACGTGTTAAAAGTTCCCCCCCGCCGTATCTAGTTAAAGCTCCTTTAGAACTTTGCCTACCTGCACTTTATTATTCTCGAGTAAGCCTGCCAAGTATTTAAAATGTTTTATCTTTACACTCCTAAGGATTCACCTCTTGGATTTATCAAGTGTATTATTTTCTGTCTTCTAATTCACCATTTTTTTTTTCATCTTCTTTAATTTTATTTTGTCTAACTTATAGGGTTGATAACCTAAATTGTTTATTTCAGTGCTGCTTTAGTAATGTAATCACCCCCATTCTCCACTGAAGACAGCCTTGGTCATATTTTTCAGGTTTCGATATGTTGGATTTTACTATTATTATTTTCCATTCTGCAATTTTATTTTTGACTTTGAATTTAAACTATGAGATGTTTAAGAGAGAATATATCCCAATAATTGCTCATTTGATAAGATCTAATTTTATTAGTTTTATTATGTGCTTCTCCAAGTAGAATTCTCTAGAAGTTGAGAATAATTATTCATAAGGATGGGGGAAAGTGAGCATCGGGGGAGAGAAGTGATGATAACAACATACACTTAATCTATTTTAATCCTACTGCAAAGAAGTTGTTTGAACTTTAGTGGCTGAATCTGTCTTATTGGACGAATTACAATTTAGTTCAATCTGTGGAAGAATTCTGTTTTCTACTTTTCTGTTGGTATCATACAGGTATTTCACTAATTTCTATAATACAATTGAAAGCATTTTATATCAAATACATCCACATGCTAACTTTTTGTAAAAACAGATGTCTTTTTTAAATATATCTAATATTAATACTGTGACACTGGAAAGAATAGCTATATAAGGTTAAAGCAATACCAAAACATGGTAACATGCAAAGCTGAAGCATTTGCAATAGGCAGTCAAGCAAAAGTTACTGAAAAGTATGCAAGTAAGCATATACATACTGATTTCTTCAGGTAATTTCATATGGAAGCAAAACAAAAAGAAATTAGAAAATTCATGAGGAAATATTTTTATAGATTTTATAAAGCAGTGATTATCAAAAAAAATGGTACTTTTCACAACAGGTACTAATTACAAATGCACCTTATTTTAAGTCAAACAAGTGTGATCAAATAAAAATCTACGAACACATGTCAGTTAGCAGGCTATTGTTCATATTGAAAGAAACTTTATTATGATGTTCTAATAAGATAGAAAACAGACCCAGTTGAATTAATATTACAGGTAACTATCTCTAGATAGAGGGTAGGATGAAAAAGTTAGAGATAAATATTATGCAGAGGCCACTGTCAGTTGAGAATCAATCTGAAATTGAATGAAATAATATCTTCAATTATAAAATAAGAGAATGACTTTAAAACTTATTTTCACTTGTGGGGAGGGAGATATTGTGATCTGGCATGCATTGGTACCATTTATTCGGATGGAATCTTTGAACTACAGAGAACAGCTATCTCTGAGCTTATATAAGAAAAAATGAAAAAAATGATTGTATGGCCTCTTTTTCTTTTTTTAAGAAATAGCAAATTATAAATCCTCCCTAGCTCTGAAATCCATGTTATATATGTTTGCACTCTTCCTTGCTCTTTAAGGAATCATGGTAGTAGCATTTACTATTTTGTAGCATCATTAGCATTTGATTTGAGGCAATGGTGCTGAAAAATCAGCACCTGAATTATAGAACACCTAATGTCTATAACAGTGTTTTTGTTATTACACGCTACCAACATTTGGATACCCAATGGAAATGTTGGTATATAAATAGAGGGCTAGTCTCTTCAGAGTGACAAGTACAAAAAAAATCAAGTCTCTCCTTTGGTGAAATCACATACTAAGACAATGTTGCATCACTTCAAAGAATGGAAAAAAGACTATAAAAAATCATAATGTTTATTGACTACAGTTTATAATTTAAATTATCATTTTATTAAGTTCTACCATATTTTCTCAGTAAATCCTTATTAACTTGCTATAATTTAATGTAATACACAAAAGTTGTGAAGAAATATTGATAAACTAGATACTTTAACTTCCTGAAAATAGTTAAATAATTTATGTAAATTTAAATAATAAAATATTAATATTTTTGAATTTTAATGCATTTCAGGTTGATACCATTTTAATATCCTGTTCTAACAGGCCTGCTGGTAAGTATGCTCCTTGACCTCTATGTTCCATAGAACTTCACCAACTCAGATGATGTAATTCCCCAAGTACAACTGTATTTTCAATTACCCTGAAGGATTAAAAAAGTATTTGGCATCCCTATATCAAAAATCATGCAGATTTTGATAATTCCGAATACCCTCTTGACTGGACAAAATGTGGATGAAGAAAGCACTAGTGCAGAGCCTGGGGACTTGGATTCTAGCCACTCAATTCCTGAGCCCAGTGTATGAGGAGAGCAGACAACATCGCTGTGGGGTCTCCTCCACCTCTACAAGTTAGGAGTCTAGGGTCCTTTCATAGTGTGAAGAAACACATGACATAATCAAAGGAAATAGGAGATCTTACTGTTCTTCGAAGGATCTTTTACCACAGCATTTGTTTTGGCTATGCTGTCTGCTAGTTGATTGTAATTTTTCTTCAGGCCGTCAAGGTTCTGGTGGAGATCTTTAATCTGTGCCAGTACATCTTTTGCTGTGTCATTGGCTTGTCTTGCTTTGTCCTTAACGACTTGCAGTTTAGCGGCTGTGTCTGTTGGCAGGAGAGCGTGTGAGGGACGAAGCAAAGGGTCTGGAGTTAGGGGCTCGCACCACGCCTGTCAAAGGGAGGCTGCAGCCAGCCCACCTCAGGGGCACACGCACAAAGGGAAAGGCTGAACTCTGCCTCATTTGGTTGGAGCAAATGAAGTAAATTTTTAGCTAAATTAAATTTTCTCAGGGACCTTTGCTATGAATACCTGATTAGCTCTTAAGATAGCAAAGTGATTATTCTAAGTGTTCATTGTATAAGGGTATATTGTGATTTGCTGCTGAACATATTACGGAGAGAAATTTATCCACAAGTCATAGTTTCATCAAAACTAGGTTTAAGATTTAATCTGCACATTCCGAAGGGGGAATGATGAATGAATGTACTTCAACTTAAAGATGGAGAGACTCTCTCAGGTATTTTAGACCTTGTGTTTATGTACTTATATTTGTTTTCAGCATTGGAAACTTTCTATGTACGCCCTTACTATTGAAGGAGATGACAAGCAATCCTGGACGGTTAGTTTTTTTTTTTTTTTAATGTTGAAAAAGAGTAAAAATCATTACTATTTCCTGTGTTATATAAATGTATGCATTAGTTCCCCTGATCATAATTTGTATAAAAAAACATATACTGAACATATAGATGCCTACTAGTATGTGTAGATGACTCGTTAAGGCCACTGGCTCCAAAGTTAAACTGTGGGGTTCAAATCTCATACACGCCACTTTTAACAATGGCCTTCAGCATTCTGTTTCATTTCTTAAATTCCACATATGAGTGAAATCATATGGGATTTGTCTTTCTCTGATTTATTTCCCTTAGCATGATACTGTGTCTCAGTTTGTCCCCTGTAAAGTGGGGATAACACTATTAATTTTGTAGGATTACTGTGAGGATTACACACACTTAACAAGCATATTGAGTAAGCACTCAATAAACATAAGCAGACTTTGTTATTATTGTATCACATTATTAAAATATAAAGGATAGTGCTTTCAGGAACTAATGCCAAACAATAACTTCAAGTACTTATAATAGGTAGGAAGATATTACAGACACGGTTCAGACATTAATGTTTTCAAAGCTGAAACACTTAAGGAACTGAACTTTGCCAAGAAAGATGTGCTGACTGTTGCCAGAGGGGAGGGCTGTTGGGGGGAGGGGCAGGATGGGTAAAGGGGGTCGGGAGATACAGGCTTCCAGTTATGGAATGAATATGTCATAGAAATAAATACACAGCATAAGGAATATAGCTAATGATCCTGTAATCGTGTTGTATCAGGACAGATGGGAGCTACACTTCTGAGTATAGCATAACCTACCTATAGACTCATTGAATCACTATGTTGAACACTTGAAAATAATGTAACATTGTGTATCAACTATACTCAAAAAAAAAAAAAAAAGAAGTAAAGAATGATGTGGGGAAAGGCTATCATCTGTCATGTAGGTATTATAATCACCTGTGACTTTGTAGCAGAACATTTTAGAGAACAGTACCCATGTGATTTCATATTTTCCCATTAACATGAGATTACAAACAATATCATTTCTAATAATCTTATTAGAAAGATTTTATGGGCTGACACATGGAAGAACAGTATAATAATAAGATGGCTATATTTTCCTTTTTGCAACATATACCAATGGATATCAGCTAGGGTAACAAAGCATAAGAAATATCACAGGGTAAAGTATGGCTTAGTTTCTCATTCTCACAAAGAAAAATTCATAAGTAAGAAAACCAATATCTAATTTTCTGACAACAGTCCAAGTGTAATGTCAGAAAAGATGGTAAACGTTAGAACATTCTTTAATAGTTCAGGTCAACTGACACAGTTTGCAGTGTCCCAAATGCTTACCATTTGGAATGGCAGACAGCTTCCCCAAAGTGTCATTCAAAGCTCTCAGGAGATCCTCATTTCTAACATCTGCATTTTCTAATCTGGTTATTAAGCCATTCAGATAGTCATCATTTTCTGTGAATGGAAAACAAAAAAAGAATGAAACAATTTTAATCATCTCTGAGTTTACACATCTCTGATATGGATATGTAATTTCAGATTAACATAAGGTTTATAAAAGGCAGGCGAACTAATTTAATTCCTTTAATTTATTGGCTTCTATCAATAAATACATTTCAGATCATAATATAAAATAGGTGTTTATGAAATGACCATTTCACTCTGCAACAGGTTCAACAGCTATGTTTTCTTCTCGGTATCTGATCTTTATCTGACTTAATTTGAGGGTTTTCTATTGAGAAAAAAACTGCAAAGAATCAATCGCCTATTGCATTTGTAATGATGCCCTCTTGCCATTATTCCCATTAGTGTTACTTATTTTAAAAATTTCATCACGAAAATGGATCACTAGATTAGTTTTTAAAAATCTCAAATAGATATGATTATTAAATAGAATCTCCCAACTTCAGTAAATACCGCATTAATACATAGTTGAAAATGAATGAAAAAACAACTTCTAGTGCATTTCTGATAAACTGGTATTTTTGTTAAATAGAGAAAATAATATTTTACAAATTGCTCTCAAATAGGCTTTTTAGAGGTTTTTTTTCTTGCTACCTTAGCACGATTTCTTTAACATTAAAAAAAATCACTTACTGGGGATAATTTAATATTATAAGTGTAAATTTTTAAACTTCTTTCCACTAGTTTTTAACATTGCCCAAACTTTGGTTTAGTTTGTATTATAATAGCAACTGAGAGCTTCAGAGTTTGAGTGTAACAATATAAAGGGTAAAAATTATAAAATCTTTTAGGGGAAAGAAAACAAAGATCCAATCTGCTGATAGAAGAACAGAAGTTTAGAAATTTTGCTTAGGTACACATCAAACTGCAAATGTATCTTAAGACCAAATCTGCCTTTTTTTTTTTTAAACACTATTTATTAGTGACAAGTGGAATTCAATAAATGAACGATATAAAACCCTGTGCTTCCTATAATACTTTTAACCTTTCCTGACTGGATAAAGCAGATCATTTATTTAAAAAATATTTTACATAGTTTATTTTGCCATAATATTTGTTTCCTGGGGAGATGCAGGCTGATCGTTTAAATTAGCTCTACAGAAACGCAAAACGTAAATAAAAGGCAGAGTCCTCAATTACTTGTATGTTTTGCTTGTATGTATTGCTTGTATGCAGATCCCTCGTTAAGGCAGCAGACCTGACTTCTCAGGGGAACTGAGCGGGCCCCTGTCAGCTAGAGAAGGATCCCTGCCCTTTACTGGCCTTCATCCGGGGAGAAGAGCAAAGGGAAAGGAAGATGAAGGATTCTTAACTATCAGTACTCTGGCTGTGAAAAAGAGGATTGAACATATTAATTAATGAGCCACTTCATTTCACATAAGGCTTTTATAGGCAGACAGATTAAACCACTGTTATACAACAGTAATGCAAGGACATACTACAGTTTAACACGTCTGCCTTTAAGTTCCAAGCCAAAGATCTGACATCATTGAAAAACAAAGCATAAAATATCCTAGCGAAGCACAGTTCGAAAACATCAATATGTCCATTTTAGTCACTAAGATGTTATTATTTTCAATTCCAGTACCTCAAAATATACTTTCTAAGTAATTAGATTTTTTCCTCTGTCAATCATGATTCATCTTTGTTTTAATACTTCTGTTATTTTCACTGTTTGTACTAAAATAAAATCTTTGGATAGGTTATTGAAAGTCTACTTTCAGAGAGAAAGCTGGTCTGATTATGACTGTGATCGCCATATGAATTCCTTGAGAATAAAGGGCTGTTCTTTCGATATTACCTTGGAAGTCTTCATCAATTAAGGAAATGGAACAGTACAAATTTTGTTTCTTAGCTTCTTGATTGGATTTGATTTTTTAAATAATGAAGCACTCAAAATGTTCTGACAAGCAAGATCTTCACATACAGTGAAAGAACCATTAATTTCAAGGGCATCACTTGGTTTATACTATTTTATGCATTCGAATAGCAAATACTGGCTGAACAGTCAGGCTAATTATTCAGAAGAGAGATTGATCCGAAGAACATTGTTGCTGCTATTTCTCAAGTTCCAAAGCAGTAATTTTGATCCTCTGCTTTCTGTACTCGGAGGTCAGAATGTGAATATTCTGACCCCATTCTGATTTCTATGTTTCACCTATTTGATTCAGATTCCTTCTTGATGGATCCTCTCCTACACTCTGATAATTTTTTCTGAAGTAGTTTCTGGAATTCCTTAAAACCAAATCTAAACACTTTATAGCTTTGTCAATAGAATTAGATGGGTAGAAGCTGTGTACAGAAAAGTACTGCAGATTTCAAAATGGAAAACCTGCGAAACCATAGCAATGAAAATCTCGGAAAAGAAGCCCTCCAGGGTTGGCTTTAAATGAAAAGAGATATGAGGCACAGTTTATCTATAGCTGACATATAAGGAAGATTGCATTTGACCTCGTTTGAACTGTAACATGACCAAAGAAACAGAATTATTAATAGTTAAAGAACATCCAACCTGATCCTTTAGTTGTAAATTTTGGAGAACAAGAGAAGGATCCGATTTATAATTCATAGCGATATTTTATAGGATTTCCTCTCACTTCTTCAGCTCTCATACCCCGTAGCTGTAGTTAAGACCTTCTCTTTATCTTCTCTCTAGATATCACACCCACCAAACCTCAAAGGCTACACACACATGCTTTTTCCACTTTGGTTCTCCCTTTCCCATCCTGTCCTCACACATTAGAACACAAATGTCAGTGGGTTTGGCAGGCACAGAGCTCATACAGTGAGAGAAAGCAGCAGAGCGGTAAGGGTCGACTGTGAACCTTCCTGGTGATATCGGTTCCTTTTGTTGCCTGTCCACTGACTGTATAGGGTAGACATATTCAAAATGAAACTCACCAAATTTGTAAGTCACTGCCACTCAGAGTACACATTTACTCATTTACCATGTTCCTGATGCCGGGCTGAATATGAATGACAGTTTAGTTAAATTAGAACTGATAACTTTGAGCTATGTTATGTAATATCTCAAAATAAAGCTGTTATGTTACTTCTTTCATCATCAATAATGTCTTCTTGTACAAAATTCTTGTCATTAAAAATGCGGTGCAGTGCAATGACTGAGAAGTGGAAGATGAGGTGGGTTCAAATGCCATTTCTTTTTTCCCTTTCTATGTGTATAAAACGAGGATAGCGCCTTCCTTCATATGACTGATATGAGAAATAAATCTGTGGATGTGTATGAGAAAGTACTGGATTCATGACTGGCAGTAAATGATAACTAATTCACATTGGCTTGATGATTGCCCTGGTGTATTTACCAGTTTTCAATGATGTTGAAACAGGTTTCAACTAAATATAAGAATGCTTTTTATAGATTTTACTGAAATGTTCTCTTTGACTATTGAAACTCATCTAGGGGCGCCTGGGTGGCTCAGTTGGTTAAGAGAACAGGTTAATCTCTGCAGCGTTTCTCTGTGTAGTTCTGAAGCAGAATGTTTGAAATAGGCAAGGGATCGGCATGAGGTCACGTAAAATATCTTGATTGTGACCTTCCTGATAATGAGAGATTTTGGCTACACTTGGGTATTCGTCCACTTATTCATTGATCAAGCATTTGTTAGGATCATGAATGTCACTGTGCCACCTTCTGGACTATGGCAGAAGCCCAGTGTTTTTGCCCAGCAGCAGGTAAAAGCATCAGCTTTGGAGACAGACTAATGTGGCCTAAAGTGTTGGTCCCACTATACAAATGGGGTGCATTCAGATTGTTGGTGTTTCTTCAAATGATTTTGTTTTACATATGAGAGGTGGCCAAATTTACCAAATTACATAATATGTGATTGCTTTACATAATTTTCAATTGTATTGTATTATACTATGTATTATCATCTTTGGATATTTTAAGAACATAAGAGGTACAGTTTCCCTCAAGTCACTTTACTATAATTTTTCACTCACCTATCTAGTCCTTTGCCTGCTTAATATTTCTAAATCTTAAAATTTCCAAAGAGTCTGTCCCTTAAGTCAACCCCACGACCCAGGGCAGGAACCTGGGGCCTTGCAGAAGGAAGGACAGCTGCATAAGGAAGGAAGCCGGGTGAAAGTGAGAACCGGAGTCCTGTCCCCAGCCTCCTGTCAATTGACTCGATGAGGTCGCTATGCCCAGTTTTGCCACTTTTTTGTATTTCTAGCCCTCTTTCATGACTTTACTCCCACGCTTCCCTTTCTCCAGTTGCTGTCACAAGTTTGGGATGTGTCCTGTCTCTTACTGCCTCTTCTGCCCAGAGTGCACTAGAGTGACCACGCATGGGGACCTCTGAGATCGCTCGGTCGGCAGGTTTATAGGGAGGCATGTTACGGAGAAACCTTGTCCTGCTCTCAAAGGGCCAAATTCAGTCTTGTTCATCACGGGCACAGTGCTTGACCGGCCCTCAGTAACCGTCGGCTGCCACTGAATGTGCTCTTCCTCCCGCTAGAGAGAGGCTCATAGTGAAAAGTCTAAGGAGAGTAGGGAAGGGGGGCTTGTGTTGTGGCAGGATCTCCAAAGACTTAAGAAACCAGAATAGAGGGGCACCTGGGTGGCTCAGATGGTTGAGTGTCTGCCTTCGGCTCAGGTCATGATCTCAGGGTCCTGGGATCGAGCCCCGCATGGGGCTCCCTGCTTGGCATGGAGCCTGCTTCTCCCTCTCCCTCTACTGTTCCCCCTGCTTGTGCTCTCTCATTCTCTCTGTCAAATAAATAAATAAAATCTTTAAAAAAAAGAGAAAAAGAAAAAAAAAAAAAGAAACCAGAATAGAGGCGAGGCGAATCCTCTCTTCAGCAAGCGTAACAAGAAACCAAAATGGCCAGACGTTGAAACCCGCTTACAGTTCTGCTAGGACAAGCTCTGAAGCCCGACTGTGGGCCTGCAGGCTCATTGTGTTCTGGCCAGCAAGGTATTCTAAAAGCACTTGAGAAGAACCAGACAAGTACTGTCTGGCCCAATAGGTTCTCCCTTTCCATGTCTGCCACTACTTTGTTACTTTTCATTTTAACTCCTCAACCGACGCCAACCTGGCTTTATTATCTTGATTTTCTTTATTCACACTCCAAAGGAGGAACTACAGCCCTGTATGAGGAAGCGTCAATATCTCTGGGAAAAGACGGTATTGTTCTCCACACTACGGTCAGCTAGGGGATCCAAGCTTGATTTCATCCATTTAGTCCAACGTTGTTTTTTGTCCATGGAACAGATTTTGTTTGTCCTTCACATGTCTATCTTCAGAAAAACTGATTCTGGCAAATGGTAGTAAGTGAAGTCAAAAGGAGTATATCTTTAATAATAAAAGAAGGCTTTGGACAAAATTTAAATCCTACATCATACTTTGGTTTAACAGCACTACAGTATTCCTGTTTATTCTTTTTTTTTCTAATCTAAAATAATAACAGAATCTCACCAGGTTAGTCAATGAAACTGTATTACATTCATGAAGGCAGAACCTTTCTGATACACTTGTCTAGACTGAAAGCCTGAGTGTTTGGAGGATCATAATATAGAAGAAAAGCATTGATTAATTTGATAAAAGATAATGTGTGGAATAATTTTGGTACTGTTCTTTGTGCTGGACAGTACCATGTGTCATGCAGTTTACTGAGTCAGTATTTTTGGGTTTGGGAATTGACCTTTTTATTTCATAGGAGTGTCATCCAGTTTACAGAAATGTTATCTATTTGCTCCTTAGTAATTGAATGATTTCACTTACTTGGGCAAAGACAAAAATTAGGGATAAATTAAGAAGTAAATAATATTGAGAAGTTACTCTGTATAAGATAAAGTATATAATTGTAAAGTCTTAGTATTCTCAGGCTTCTAATATACCATCCTCTGCTTCATTCCTTGCCTTGTACACATTCTCTGAGAACCTCAACTGGCCATTTGATTGACAAACTCTCTTGTCAATCTGCAAAGGAGCATTAATTCACCTGCTGGTATTAATTCATCTTCTAACTCTCTCGATCATCAATTTGTCCCAAGTTCCGTATCTATCAAGGACATGATTTTTACCTCCGTAGACATTCAATCAGTGCAGTGTAGACTGGTTTCAAATTTCAAATGCGTACAAGGGCAAATTGACTTTTAACAAATGTATATTCAAAAATTAAAAAGCAAAACAAATTGCTCCTGGCAAGTTCAGACTCCCTCAAGGCAAGGACAGCATAAAAATGGCAGGGAGCAGCACTAAGTCATTCGTGACTAAAGCATGAACTCACCGGATTATACTGAATTGAACCAAGTAACAAATTAGAAATATGGAGGGTAGACTGGCCTCACCATTTTTATTCCTTCTAACTCCAGGCACCAGA
This sequence comes from Neomonachus schauinslandi, assembly GCF_002201575.2. Lineage (NCBI taxonomy): Eukaryota > Metazoa > Chordata > Mammalia > Carnivora > Phocidae > Neomonachus > Neomonachus schauinslandi. The sequence goes on from NC_058410.1 coordinate 34,296,441, forward strand.
GAAAGGGAAATGACTAAATCTCTATTTTAATAGCTGCTGTCAAGAGTTTTGCTCTGTAGGGCCTATTTCAGCAGTTCCTGGTGGTAATATATGGCATTTCCCTGATTAACAGCCATTTTATTACTTGTGTAATTGGCCACAAATCAGGGGAATGTCATAATGTAGCAAGAAAACATTCCCATCTCCGTCAGAGCCTTGGCTTGGATTTTTGGAGAAATTATTACTTGAGTAGTTTGTGGGTTTTCATTACTTTAAATAATGTACTACCTGAAGTACAAAAAAAGACATTTAAACTAATGAACATTTCTGTCTCCTAACCCTTTCTACTGCCTTGTCTTCAGATTTCTTTTCTTTCTTTCTTTTTATAATGCCAGTATTTGGGGGGAAATAGAGGTGAGGGCAGAGCAGGGGGTGAGGGGAGATGACTCAGGCATTCACCTCAGGTATAAAATTTAAAGGGACACCAAAACACTCAGTAACCAAAAATATTTTAATGCAGTATTTAAAAAGATTAAAATGGATTCAAAAAAGATCAATGATGAACAAAATATTAAACTTTTAAATAATACAGGACCTGACCCTACACTTGCATGACCTAACCTCACTCACCTCACCTTAATCCTTCCTAGCACTGGACAAAGGCACTGGATGGGAAGGAGTGGCCACAAAGTAATGAGATCAACTCAACTTGCCTAAGAGGAAAATAGGTTTTGACTCTATAGTTACTCTTCAGGTTAGAATAAGAGCAAGCTCCTGCACAAAATCATGTATACAGGGTTTTTTTTTTTTTTCACCTGTGACACACAGTCCAAACATTTTGCTATCAAAATACCATCACACGGACACCAGAAGTTGTAATCTCCTATCAGCCTCTATTAGAGACCACGGACAATTAGTTAAAGCATGACAAATATAAATGCTTATAAAACCTCTTCTCTTTCTAAGGTTAGTAAAGACCAATACCATTCTGTTCTTCTCAAAAATATGCTTATTTCCTGATTTGACTAGTCCCTGTGATATTACACACTAGAAAAACAACACTAAAAAGACCCCGTGTCCGTCCTCAAGAAGATGGACTCGAAGTACAAGGTTGCAGTTTGACAAGTCTATGAGAAAGGTACGCAGTGAGAAGGGGCATGTGGTTCAGATGGGGTGTCGAGGTTCCTGGGGAAGATGACATCTGAGCTTCATCTTGAAGGTCTGTCTGGTAAAAGGTAATTATACGAAAAAGAATGAAAGATGGAGAGGCATTCCAAAAGGAAGGATTAACACTCTGAAATACGGAGGCTTGGAATAGTAGTATGTTTTGGAAGGACCATGAATATTTCAGGAAGTTGGGGAGATGGATGCAAGCCAGAAAATGGCAAGGAATGAGGCTGCAGAGAGAAACAGGAGATATTTGAATGAAATAATAAATATAATAGCTTACCTAGAGAGCAGCTATATTGAGTAATACATTTTTAATGCAAAACCCCTAATGGATTAGAGTAGATATTTTATACACTTTGATGATTGAATTAGGAAGAAAATACAAGAAAAAATGTATTTAAAAAGTGTGAAAACTTTTCAGGAAATGTGACCACTAACAAATTGAAAATTTCATAAGGACATTTATACTACATCTGCCTAACTCATTCCTTTGTGACTGTCATTTCTGAAGCCAAAACAAGTGGGGTTTGGTACTCTTAAAAACTTGTTATACTTTAATTTAAAAGTCACTGTACTTTAGATATAAGTGAAATGATGTTATATAAATTAGGTCTGAAAATTATGAAATATTACCCAATGCAAAATGAGATGTGATGACAAAATGTCATAAAACTGGTGAAATAGTTTACTTGCATTAAATCCCAATAATAAAAACCATCATAAAAACTCTAGTGAAACAATTCCACTTTTCCAATAGTGTAATAAAATATCCTACCAAATAGAACTACAATTAGCCTGAAAATAATAACAAAGAGAGGTCACACTAACCTTTTACGGCATTTGCTAACTTCTTGGCTTCATTAAGAATCCCAAAGCTTTTCTGAAGAGAGCCTTTGGCACCTTCCTTTAGTGAACCCTGAGGACCTGTTGCCTGTGGACAGAAGAAGAAGTGTCACATATCAAAACCCACAGAATTATGGAGTAGACATATCTGGCGGGCAGCTGGTGTACAGAGCTTACTTTCAGGAAAGCATTCTGGGCTACAGACATATAATTATAAATTATCAGCACATACTGGCAATTAAAGTCAGGAGACTGTTTGTTGGGAGAGGAGAACAACTAGAACAGAAACCTTAGGAATCTTAACATTTAAGGGGTAGGCACTGGCAAGATAACTGAGATTCTAGAGGGCAAAGAGAAACCAGGAGAGCATGATATTATAGAAACCAAGAGATGCAGAAGTGACTCAAAGCATGATGGTTGGCAGTGTTGCAAGGACATAATTGGTCAGTATTGAATGCTATAGAATTGTTGAGCAAATTAAGGACTGAACACATCTACTGACTTTATCCCTAAGCACATTTTACTTGAGTTGTGTGATAAGTGGGGGAGCAGTTCCTATCCCCTTCAAATGAGGAAAAACACTGCTCCTTTTGAAAACACGTCTCCAAGCACTACAGCAAAACAAAATCTTCTAAATAACAATCTCTGAGCTACAGTCACCTCCTAGCAAAGATGTATTTGTTGAGGCTTGGATTAAAAAAGATGACACAAAGATAGAAGAATGATATGGGAATGGGATCATTTAACTTAATGTCTAGGGATCCATTTTAATAGTGTTTGCTCCTCAGCAATCATCACGCAATGCATTTATACCAAGAGATAAATTAAACAGGATCTTAGTGTAAAGTTTAAATTGGAAAAGTATTTCAGGTGCAAGAAGAGCCAGAGAATGCTAAACTTACTGTTGAAGTTATAAAGCTGAATTCAGGTTATCCCAGACATAACACTCCAAATGATACCAGCAATGCCTCTGTCACTTTTTTTTTTTTTAAACCAGTCACATTATTTGAGCATTAACTAGGCAAGATCATAGAATTTGTGACTATTGTGGTAAAATTTATTTTCAGGTCTTATACTAACAGCTCTACTGTTCACAGAACAGATTGATGATGTAATACTAAGATATCTACAAAAGGACATATTGGATACATCTACATAAATAAAAAGGGACATTATGCATATGTAGCTAGCACTTGCAAAAAGAGCTGACAAATCCAGAAAATTATTCTATGGAAAATGGACAGTTTCTTCAACTGAGAATACAGAAATTTTTAGTCCTACAGTTTCCCTTGGAAATTAGATACACTAACATCACATAGTGTCATATATCTCAAAAAAAAAAGGGGGGGGGAAAGAGCATCGGTATAAGCGGCACAAATCCAGTGTACCTTACTTAAAAAAAAAAACAAGCCTTAGTTAGCTACTCAGGTTGTACATCTGTTCCAAATTTACATGCCATTCTTACTCCCTTGGTTATAAGTTTTCTGGATCAAAACAGATGAGAGGAAGGAAATTACAAAGAAAGAAGAATGAAGATTCTCTAAATAGGCACGTGAAAGCAGCAGAAGTGATAGCTGACAATCTGTCTGACAATGAGGAAGGAGAAGCAATCAAGTAGAGAAAGAAATTTAAAGCTCAGGAGTCCAAATCAATTTGGATAGGGATAAAGTAGGTTTCAGTAGATGCTAATATCATTGTAGTAAAATAACTAATGTTGGTATTGACGATCTTGAGTTACCCTGATGATATGGGTCACTCAGAGTACTAGATGAAATTAGGCAAAGATGGGAAAGGGAGGAAGGGAGGAAGGGAGGAAGGGAGGGAGGAAGGGAGGGAGGAAGGGAGGAAGGGAGGAAGGGAGGAAGGGAGGAAGGAAGGAAGGAAGGAAGGAAGGAAGGAAGGAAGGGGGGAGAGGGAGGGAGGAAGGAAGGAAGGAAAACAGCTTTTCCCACAGCCTTGAAATGTGAATGTCTTTCTAGAAAAATATAATCTGGCAAGCATTTAACAACCACAATTTTAAAGCTTATCTTGGATATGCAAAGTAAGTCTGTGGATAAAGGAGGGAGAGAAAGTTGATTTGCTGCAAGGAAGAAATAATGAAATGAAGTGAGAAGAAAAGAGGGAGAAAGGTCAGACAACATGGAAAGAGGCTAAAGTTTGAGCTGGGGAAATTGAGGGACTATGGACAATGGTGACCAGTATTCACTTTTTGTCTGCCTTTTTACACTTTTCAACAGTTTTACTGAGACATAAGTAAACTTCCCATATTTAAAATTTACAATGTGGTAAGTTTTGACATATAGACACCCATGAAACCATCACGACAATTAAGGTAGAGGACTATTCATTTCTTTTTAATTTCTCCCTTCCACCCTTCCTTGCATCTCTACACAAACACTGCTCCTCTTTCCATCACTATTAATTTGTATTTTACAAAATCTTATATAAATGGGCTCATCTAGTTTGTTCTCTTTTTTGTCTGGCTTTTTTCACTCAGCATAATTATTTCAACCTTTGTCCACATTGTGCTTGTAACTATATGTGATCCTTTTTTAATTAAATAGATATGCCCCAATCTATTCATTCACCTCCTGATGGACATTTGGGTCATCTCCAGCATTGACCATTGTAAATTGAGTTGTAGGTGCATTTGTGTATAAATCTTTAGATACACATAAGCCTTCATTTTCTCCTGGAGTGAATACCTAGAAGTGGAGTGGCTAGATGATATAGTAGTATGTTTAACTTTTTAAGAAACTACCAACTTGTTTTCCAAATTATTTGTGCTACTTTAAATTCCCACCAGTAGTGTATGAGAATTATGTTTGCCTACATCCTTGCTAGTACTTGATGTAGTCGGTCTTTTTAATTTAGACATGCTAATAGGTGTGTCTATCATTTTGGTTTTAATTTGCATTTTCCTTGTGACAAATAATCTTGAGCACCTTTTCATGTGCTTATTTTCCACCTGTTTAAATCTTTTGCCCAATTTTTTATTGGGTTGTTTGTTGTTACTGAATTTTGAAAGATATTTGTGCATAATTTGGATACAAATCCTTTATCAGAGAAGTAATTTGCAAATATATTCCCCTAGTTTGTAGCTTATCTTAATAAATGGTTAGATTTGATTTGTAATGACTTTGCCAAGAATTTTCACATCTATGTTTATGAGGGATGTTGATTTAAAATTTTCTTTCATAATGTCTTTGGTTTGTATTAGAATGATACTGGCCTCATAGAATGGGGTGGGACATATTTTCTTCTCTTCAATTCTCTGAAGAATTTATTACTTCTTCCTTAAATGTTTCATGGAATTCACCAGTGAAATCATTTGGGGCTGAATTTGTGTGTGGGTGTGTGTGGGTGTGTGTGTGTGTGTGTGTGTGTGTGTACAAAGGTTTTTAAGTACAAATTCAATTCTTTAATGGACATTCAAGTTAGTTATTTGTGAGTTTGGGTAGTTGGTAATTTTCAAAGAATCTGTCCATTTCATTCAAATTGTTGAATTTCTGGGATAAGGTCATTAATAATTTTCTTTTTTTAAATCCTTTATTGTCTGCAGAAGTTGTACTGATTTTACCTCTTTTATTCCTGATATTGAATATTGGATATTGATTTTTTTCTGATTAGTCTGATTATCAACTTATTGATCTTTCATTGGACCTTGGCATCTTTATCCAACAACATGACTGAGCCCTAACCAAAGTCCATCTGCTGATAGACTTCCCTGCTGCTAATTTCCTATCTTCTTGCACTTATGAATGTCACCCCTCTTTTGCTCCCAAGCATCTTGTCTTTCCTGCTTTTCAGGAAGCTGATGATTTCTTCCTGGATTTTTAGTCAACCATTCCTTGCTCAGGTAAGGGAAGGAAAGGCAAGGATGCAAGAAATTTTTTTTAAAAGATTTATTTATTATTTATTTGAGAGACAGAGCGAGAGAGCACGAGTGGGGGGAGGGGCAAAGAGAGAGGGACAGAATCCTCAAGCAGACTCCCCGCCGAGTGTGGAGCCTGACGTGGGACTCAATCCCAGGACCCTGAGATCATGAACCGAGCTGAAATCAAGAGTTGGATGCTCAACTGACTGAGCCACACAGGTGCCCTAAGGAGGCAGGAAATTTTGATGTGCGGAGAACAGAACAAGTATTTCAGTTGCAAAGGACTGTAGAATTTATGAAGGGCAGTATGAAGAACTAAGGCTGTTAGGTAGGTTAGAGTCAGTTTCTGGAAAGCTTGAATGTCAGGCTAAAAACACTGGGCAATAAGCAACATGGAGCCGTTGAAAGCTTCTGAGTAAGAGTGTATGGTCAGAGTTTTAGTCCAGGAAGATGAACTGGGCAGGTATGTGGCAGAAAAAGGAGACACCAATCAGTTATTGTCATAATATAGCCTAGAGAAAAAAGAGTTGTAACCTCAGGCAAGGGCAGTGGAAATGAGAGGTTTGTGTTCAAGGGATGTAGAGGGATAGACAGGTTTTCAATGTTTCAAGAAGCACTCCAAAATACTAAAGTAAAGGGCTGATGACATACATCTGTCAGTCATAAACAGTATATCCACAACCCAGGTTTAAAAGACCTGCCTTTCATATGATAACAGAATGAAAACTACTAACATGTTATGGATGAACGGAACTGTTTCAACTCATTGGAATTTGGAGAGTTCCTTTTCCAACATTGCTTAGTAAGTCACTGAAGCACATCAACAATATCAGGACAGGTGATGAAGCAGCATTTTCCAAGCTAATTATACTTCATACATATTCATAAGCATTGCATCTGAGTTTCTGAGCTGTGTCTACGGCATATGGGAAATACAAATGAGGTTCTTAGAGTTGCAAGATATGTTGTTTCTTGCTTTTTAGAGATTGTATTTTTATAAATAATAAGTTCTTTTGTGTGTATATGTGTATATATAAATTATATAAAAATGTTTATGAAAATATATCATACACAATATTATATGTAGGCTGCTGTATGTTTTTATTAATGATTATTTATGAAAAATATGAGATAATCTAAGACATTTTTAGAGAAGGAAAGATACAGGAAAAAATGAAATGATAAAGTCTACAAAGATTTTATAGAGGGCTTAGCATTTAATTGACTTTTAATACATGTTAGTATTCTCCTTCTTACTATTTGTTAAATATTCATAGTAACTCTTGTTAAAGTACCATGTCATTGATGAAGGAATTGACTGATTTACCCAAAAAAAGTTTTTAGCTGTCTCAAGCACCAAAGTAAGCTCTGATTATCCAAAGATGGAGACAGTCTGCCTTCCCCACTGGAACTGTAGTAGAGAACAAAAAAACAATCCCTTATAAAGAAAATGTTTACTACCGTAATGGAGCATGGAAACCTGGCAGTGTTTTGTTGTCAGAGGAAGCTCTATTAGGAGAAGAAGATGTGAATATGAGACCTGAAGTTAAGCTTATCAGGGTGGTATACCTCTCTCCCAGTGATTTATTATTTAAGAAACAAATTTAAAAGCTATTTTTTAGAGGTGCCTGGGTGGCTCAGTTGGTTAAGCGTCTGCCTTCGGCTCAGGTCATGATCTCAGAGTCCTGGGTGGTATCAAGCCCCGCATCGGGCTCCCTGCTCAGCAGGGAGCCTGCTTCTCCCTCTCCCTCTGTCTGCCGCTCCCCCCGCTTGTGCTCGCTCTCTCTCTCTGTCAAATAAGTAAATAAAATCTTAAAAAAAAGAATTATAAAAGCTATTGTTTATATTACCTTCTATATTATACTTTTATTACTTTTCTAAATGGTCCTCAATAATTTCTTTATTAGAGACAGAATTTCTGAATTCATTCAAAGAGTTGTCTCTAAGGACAGATGTAGAATATTTCTTTTTGCTTTTGTTTTTATTTGTTAGAGAAGTAATTGAAGATTCATCAGCATGGTTTATGACTTATTCCATTGCTCCCTCTTTATGAAATAATTTATTTTAGAATATAAGTCTCGCGTATCTCTAAAGGAGATACTCTGCAAAGATATTACATAACTTAAATGATTTTAAGTTTAAAAATTTTTTTAACAAAGAAAATGGTTCCAATAATATGCAGGAATACATGTAAGGGCTGGTGATTCGCTGTAATGTGTATGTCTGAGGTGTTTATCAGAAGAAATTTATATTCAGGTATGTTAGAGTGTTGTTAAAAATCAGGGAGAAATTTCTTACTCTAGTAAAATAAATTCTCAGAAGAAATGGTGGAATCTAATCCTGTGTACATTGTAAAAGATACAATTTTTGAGAATACTGAAAAAAAAGTGCATGTGATGTTAATTAGATACATTTATGTATTAAGCTACAAAACAGTTCTGTATTTGCAAAAAAGCTGTTTGCACAGGAAAAGGTATGTGCAGATAAACAACATTATAAAAGTGATCATTTGTGTTTGGTGGGCTTATGCACATTGCATATTTTCTCCTTTTGCTTGTATTTTCCACTTTTCTATAACAGGTAAGAACTGCTTTTGTAACAATTAAAAAAGATCATAATTTTAAAATAAGGAAATCACTATTCATTGATTTTAAAGGTGTTTTAATATGACCTATATTTTAAAAATACTACAGGATATTAAAATGAAATAATAAATAAAGAGTGAGGAACAAACAACCCAGGGAGATGGCTGTGGTCAGAAATCTGTTGAAAGGCTGTAGGTCCTGGCCTCACACACTACGCCCTAAGATGGGAGAGAGATTAGATGAATCTCTGCAGAAGACTGAAAGCCAGTGAGCATACAGAGGAGACTTGCATGAAATAGGAATCCTCAAAACTGCAAGTTTAGAATTTGTGACTGGGCACTTTCAGCTTGATGAGAACACCGAGAAGGACAATCAAGAGAGGATTTAAAAATATATGACTAAGTGAGAACAGATTTTCACCAACTACAGCCTGACAGCCACTGCCCCAGCACCTATGGGTGCCACTAGCTTCCTGCAATGAGGCACGAACTGAACAAGCTGATGGGGGCAGAATGAGCAGATACTGTAAGAAATCTGGATTTGGAGTCAAGGCAATAGAGAAGCATCTATGGAGTTGGAGAACATTCTCAGAGGACCTAATATTTTTTTTTCCAGTTGATGTTCAAAGTCCAATCCAGCATGGTCATTTCACCTCTTGCTTATTGCACTTATAGGTGGAAATCCTAAATAACAAGTCTGAGAGCACAACCACCTTGAACGAAATTAGTTCTCACTTATGTTGCATTATAGCATCACCCCAAAGAGTTGCCATGTTTCGGACTGATGATACAAACAAACCCTTTGGTTTTTAACATTTTATGCCCTGAATTTTTAAATATGTCTAATGCTGGGTCATAAAACAGAAGTTTGCTTTTTTGTTTCCAATCTAGTTTTTAAAATTATTGACTCCAATGAGCATATCATATACAGGGAAAATCACTAAAATCAGAGTGGCTTAATGAATACTACTTTTACGTAGAGATTCAATATTTTTCTAGGTGACTTCGATTCTCACTGACTTTTTCCATATTTGCTATTGTGTGAATCACTCAGTTGTTAGACAAGTTGCTGAGCTGCTGATGGAGAAAAAATGCTCACCAATCTTATCAGCAGATTCAACTGTCATATCAATTACGGGTTATGCCATTTTCCCATTAATACTACATGGGTACAAAATTTAAATTCCAATGATTGTAGGTATATTTTTTAAAAGATTTTACTTATTTATTTGACAGAGAGATAGAGCCAGAGAGCACAAGGAGGGGGAATGGCAGAGGGAGAGGGAGAAGCAGGCCCCCCCGCTGAGCAGGGAGCCCAACGTGGGGCTTGATCCCAGAACCCCGGGATCATGACCTGAGCTCCCGGAACCCCGGGATCATGATCTGAGCCAAAGGCAGACGCTTAACCTACTGAGCCACCCAGGCACCCCCAATGATTGTAGGTATTAATAAGAAGTCAAAATGACTGTGTGAATGACTTCTAAGCAGTGGTTGACAGAATAAAATACAAGGTATATGTGATTTAAAGGGTACAACTTGACTAACACCATATTTTATTGAGCCTTTTGAATGCAGTATGTACTCTGCTAATATTTGCACAGTCCTTTATGTAGGAAATAAAAACTCAAAAATGACCTTGCAAGTATTCTTTATGTATTTTGGTTCATCCAATTACACAAAGCAAACACTAAATAAGACAGACTGAAGAGAAGATATGACCATATTTCTAAACAAACACTCATTAGAAATGCCTTAATGTTTAATCATACTATTGCAAGGTTCACAGTGTTTACCCTTATGATTTATACACCAATAGCCATGATGTCAAAGAATCTTGCTACTATAAGGACTCAAAAACTAATAAATAAGAAGAAATTATTAGGAATAATATTAATAATATTAAAGGACAGAATAATAGGAAAGAAAGGAAAACGTATAACAAAGAATAAATTAGGTAAAAGTTAAAATGTATTATTTTTATTAGCATGACAAATGAAAACATCTATGATTATTGCTGGTTTGAGGACAGGTTAGAATTCTAATTATCTCTGATTACCCTGTATGTTGTATCTTGTAATGTTATTTACATGTTAAGTACATTAAGTATATGATCACAATTTTTAAAATCTTAAAGAGAAAATTTAAAATGTGGACATGTGTAATATCTCGTACTTGTCAATAAATAGTTCATGAGCACCTCTTATAAGTACCATAACTAGGCCAATGAAGAGTAAGAAATGATCTTAAGAATGTTGGAGATTGAATATTAAATCAGATAAAAGGATCTGGACTTTAAGGACCATATTTACCATAAGAATCAAGTCAAGGGAGGGATCAGAATAGATCGTACAATGCTCTCAATCTGAAGGCAGATCTTCTAATTCCCAAATTCTTTCCTGCTATTTTCTTTCCCCAACTTGATTTAGAAATTCTAGCACACCACTAGAACCTAATTCCCATCCATTAAAAAAAATCCCACATGACATCTACATTCAAACAGATATTCAGCTATTACCTCAAACTAAATAGGGAAAGAAAGAAATTTTATTTTTCCTTTGAAATCGTCTTCTCTCTTCAACTTTCCTATATCTCGTGACAATACAAATATCTTGTCAATTCTGAAAATCTGACGCATCCTGGCCATGCTAGATTTCTGACATTAGTGTTTGGAGATGGGAGGTGGCCATCTACATTTGTGATCGGCTACTGTGTATCAGGTGTTACCTATATGAAAATCATGGCATCCTGGGTGAGAAATGGTTAAAGAGCAAAATATTCAAAATCCACGTTTCTGTCCACTAAAGGGTCTATTATCAGCCTACATTTTAATTCTGGGAGCATTGTTTTCTGGAAAAAAGCAAGTAGGAAGGAAACAAAACATCACAGTCACCAAGCAGTGAAATAGCATGCGAGCTCACTGTGCACAGCAGAGGGCAAGCAGAGAAACTCAGCAGCTTCCAAAGCCCAGGGATCTTGGGACTGTGCCCAAAGGTTTACACAGGGGCACTGGACTGGCCAGCTTACTGCTCACCACACTGTGTGGCCTGGTGTATCTCACCCAGTGGGGATGCCTTTTTCTGACTCTTCCCACCACTGCATGGGTTAGTGGAGACCCTCAAACATACCCTCTCCACGAGGAAATAAAATATAGGAAGAGAGCAAAAGACTCCTCAGAAATATGGATTACTTAATTTAAAATCTGAATTTCTGGGGCACAGGGATGGCTCAGTCGGTTAAGCGACTGCCTTCGGCTCAGGTCATGATCCCAGGACCCTGGGATGGAGTCCCACATCAGGCTCCTTGCTCGGCAGGGAGTCTGCTTCTTCTTCTGCCCCTTCCTCCTGCTCGTGTTCTTTCTCTCTCTCTCTCAAATAAATAAATAAAATCTTAAAAAATAAAATAAAATAAAACCTGAATTTTCACTCAATTCTACCTCTGAAACTAAAACCACACTATAGGTGAACTAACTTGAATTTAAATAAAATTTTGAAAAAGAAAAAAAAAATTTTTAAAAATCTGAATTTTGAGCAAAAGACACTGTTTTCACAAAACAGTACCAAGAGACTAAATAAAATGGAGTAGGTGTGCAGGGGAGATGGTGGGAATTAAAAGTATGGTGGTGTAAAGAAAAGGAGGTAAGAGAAAGTGTATGACTTCAGCAGAGGAATCTTCACTTTAGAAGGATAGACACGCCTCCCTCACCACATCAACACAGGTCCTTAGATACTTACTCCCCCCCCTCAATCCTCTGCAGTCACTGGACCCTCACCTTGCTCAGGAGGGGGTAAGCCAGGAAGGAGGCTCACAGACTTTGAAGGTGGCCAGGCTCAGAAACAACGGGTGAGGTAGAGGATGAGAGTCAGTCATGAGGATAAAAAAGGATAATGCCCTGCAAATCCTTTTATGGAACAGAGTGCCCTTTACCCCTTCACTGGTGGCACAGGGCAATGCAGCCAGACACCAAGTGCCCCCCCAGGCTTCCCGCACTGAAAAAAATCAGAGGCGGTCTTTTAAGGAAGTGCTTCCAATTAAGGTTCTGGTTATAGACAAAAATTTAAATTCTATTGATATGACAATATGGAAGTTAGAAGGGTAGAAGTTGGGGGGTGCCTGGGTGGCTCAGTCGTTAAGCGTCTGCCTTTGGCTCAGGTCATGATCCCAGGGTCCTGGGATCGAGCCCCACATCAGCTCCCTGCTCGGCGGGAAGCCTGCTTCTCCCTCTCCCACGCCCCCTGCTTGTGTTCCCTCTCTCGCTGTCTCTCTGTCAAATAAATAAATAAAATCTTTAAAAAAAAGGGGGGGGTAGAAGTTGGGAGGAGAAAGGGAACTAAAGGCAGGATGAAGGCACAAAGGTCTGCATTTACAGAGTGGGGAGTCCATCATTGACAGGAACAGGAAATAAAGCTCTGAGCCCCTCCACTTAAGTTTAAAAAGAAAACCGTATAGGATCTAAACACCATAACGTACCTACACTGGGAAATGGGTGAGAGGGAGATGTGATGTGATAGGATCTATGTGAACTTCATGTCATGTATCACCGCAGTAATTGAATAGATAATTCCCTAAAGTAACGAATCGCATGATAGCATGATAATGATATTATCAAGAGAGACCAAAGGAGAAGAAATAGTTGGAAGACTTAGCAATGATTATCCCTGGGGGTGTGAGTTTAGAGGTGAGAAAAGTTAGGTCAGGGGATTGTTGCTTGAAATTTCCCGCTTCTCTTTTCAATTTAAAAGGAAATAAAATATGCATGCATCATGAATTTTAAAAGAAAGAAAGAAATGTAGGGCCTCTTGTTGGTGTGAAGGATGAGGGTTGCTCTTTCATTTCCAGGAGCCTTTAAAAACCACTTTCTTCGTATTTTTCAGGGCAGATCTTCCTGGAGAACTGATTTTCAATTTCCTCTTACTTTCATTTTAGTTAAAACACTTAAATAGGAAATAATTTAAGTATACTGATAAGAAAAGAAATTAATATAGATACCTGTATCCCCATCATCCATATTTGACTAATATTAACTTTTTCTGTATTTGTCTACATCTTTAAAAATATAGATTTGGATTTGGTTTGATAATATTTTATTTAAAGTTTTACATATCTATTTATGATTGACCCATAGTTTTTCTTTTTGATCCTGTCTTGTTCGTACAGTGTTCTGCCATCAAGATTATATCAGACTCATAAAATAAGCCAGGGAATATTTGTTTTTCTATTCTTTAAAATGTTTTGGATATTGAGTCCTTGAAATTTTGGTAGACATTATTATTCTGTTATGGGTAGATTATTAACAACTGACTCAACTCATTTAATGATGAGACTTCTACTCAGGTTTACTCTTTCTTTTTGAGTACATTTAGATTTATCGTCCACTTCATCAAGCACTCAAATCTCTTTGAAAAAAGTTGCTCATGTACTGGAGTATATCCATATTTATTAAATCTATATTATCTCTATCGTATGTCCCCCTCTCCATTCCTAATCCCGTCCATATGTGTCAGCTCTAGTTACTTAGTCTTGTTTTGCCTGTTTATTGTAAGAATCAGCTTCCTAATATTTCCCTAGGTCGTTAATTTCTGCTTTTATTTTTATTCCTTTCTTTATATATTATTTTGAACTTCTTGATCAGAAACTTTAGATAACTGGGTTCAGTTCTCACCTTTTCCTAATAACTGCATTTTAAACTTCACTTGCCTTTTTAGTGCCACTGGATGTGATGTGTTGTTTTATTTCCATTTTGTTATGAAATATTTTGTACTCGTAACTTCAAACTATATTTTTCTTTGACCCATGAATTACTTTGAAGTGTGATTTTTATTTAAAACATTTCTGGGGAACAATATTGATGAGTAATTTTTTAATTTTATTGCACTGCACTCAGAGAATACAACTGAGGTGCTATTGGAGTGTTGGGATTTACTTATACTTGCTTTGTGATCTAGTTCATGGCTCTTTTTTAAGTTTCATGAGTGCTTTATCTAATGGGACATACAAAATTACCTAATTAATATAGAGTTCTATAAGACCATTAAATCAAGCTCATTTATTGTACTTTTCAAATCTGTATCCTTACATCTCTTTGCTTGACCTATCAATTTTTAAGAGAGAAATGACAAAATCTCCCTTTATTATTATAGTTACATTGATTTCCTCATTCTCACATTTGCCTTTATTCATTCTTAGGCTTTGCAGTTATGACTTTGTGGGTTCAAAATTTTTTAATCTTCCTGCTAACTTGATCCTTTTATTATATTGTGATATTTTCTTTATCTAACTCTTTTTTAAAAAATATAAAGTCTATTTTGATTATTAATATTAGTACACCAGCTTTCTTCTGGTTAGTGTTACCCTGGTGTATCTCTTTGCGCCTCTTCTTTTTCAGTCCTCTGTACCCTTAGAGTTAGTGGTATTTTGTGTACACCATATATTGATGGCTGTATTTTTTTCAACATTTTTAAACCAATATAAATACTATTGTCATCTAGTAATTTTAATCTGTTTGCATTTACTATGAAGACAACTTGATACTGAGACAGTTAATGTTCATCAAAAATTTGATGTGCTTATATTTCCCAGCCTCTTTTATAGTTAGATTGAAGTATGTGACTATTCCTGATCAACAGACCAGATATGGTCCAGGCCAAGGCAGGGAAGAGCATGCATATCTCTTTTGTCTTTCTCTTTCCCTGCTAGGACAACCTCAGAGGCTCCATGGTATGGTGTAGCTACGAGATGGAGTAGGGTTGCTTGACACACATTGGGTACGATATGAGACAGAAATTTGGATTGTGGAAAGCAACTGATTTTTCAGGGCTTATTTCTTGAGGCAGCTAATCATAATTACTCTGACTGCTGTATTTTGATTTAATTCTATCATATTTCGTGTTTTATATTTACCATTTTTTTTTGCTTCTGTTTTTCTATTTTTGGCCTTTTATGGAATTGATTGAAAATTCCACTGTCCACATTTTTTTCTCTTTGCTTATTGGGAAAGTATAACTGTTTGTTATGGTTAAATTTATGTGTCAGTTTGGTTAGGCTATGTCTCCAGGTTTTGGTCAAGCAAGTCTATACCTTGCTCTGAAAGTATCTCAGATGTAATTACCATTTAAATCAGTAGAGTTCAAGTAAGGCAGACTACTCTCCATAATGTAGGTGAACCTCATCTAATCAGTTGATGGTCTTACAAGAAAAGACTGAAATCCTCCCCAAAAGAAAGAATTCTGCCTCCAGACTGTCTCTGAACTTGATACATCAACTCTTCCCTGGTTCTCCATCCTGCTGGCTTGTCCTACAGAACTCAGGCTTGACAGCCCCCACAGTGGTGTGAGTCAATTCCTTAAAACAAATTTCAAAAAAATCTCTGCATTCATCCATCCATCCATCCATCCATCCATCCATCCATCCATCCATCCATCCATCTATTGGTTGCTTCTCTAGAGAACTCTGATTAATATCCCTATTTTTATTCTTCGATAATTATCCTCAATGTTTAAAACATATATTTAACAAAGTTTAAATCTAATCAGTCTTTTTTCACTCTCCTCCCCAAATTTTAAGGACTTTACAAACTTCTAACTCTGAGCATCTGTCCATTTTCATGTTGTTGTTCTCTTGTTCTTTTGGCTCAACTTTTTAAAGCAATTACATACATTTAGTAATTATCTTCATTATTATTTTCACTATGCTTACTTAAATTGTATACATTTACTATTTTTCTGTTCACTTTGTCTCTTTAATCCCCAATTTCCTTGATTTTGTTGATTTTCCTTTTGAATTGTATTTTATAGTAGCTCAGTGAGAGTCGGTAATCGGTAAACTCTCAGTTTTTCTCTGAAGATGGCATTATTTTGTCCTCCCCTCTGAATGAGGTATAACAGGATATAGAATTCTGAGTTGAGTGGCATATTGTATCATATAATTATATAACATACCATGAGGATATTAGTGCATTGTCTGACTTCTATTGTGACTTCAATGGGAATTATGCTAACCAGCAAATCTTATTCCTTTGTAGATACTCTGCATTTTCTCTCTAGATTATTTTAAGATTTTGTTTTCTTTTTCTTTTTTTGGTTTCTGTAAGTTTAACAGTGATCTTTCCAGGTGTGGACTTATTTTTATTTATCGTGATGGTTTTCCTTAATTTGGGGAATCATATTCTTCACCAATATTTGAAAATTTTCAGTATCTCTTTGACCATTACTGTTCCCCATTTTCACTCTTTTGACTTTGGAACTCCTCATAGACTTAGATTTTTACAATCTGCATTCCTTGCCTCCTAAACTCCTTTTATGTTTTACCATATTTGTTGCATCCTGGACAATGTTTTCAACTCTTTCTAACTCATTCTCTTTTCATCTGTTACTAATATGCTGTTTGGCCCTCCCATTCAATTTTTAATTTTAATTACTATATTTTTCATTTTTAGAAATTTTATTTGCTCCTTTTACACATTTCCATAGTAAATGGAAATTTAGTCTTCCATCACTCTTTTCTATTCATTCTTTTAACATTTTAATAATTTAAACAATTTTATATTCTCTTTCAGATTTTTCAGTAATCTCAGGATCATGTTAAGTACTTTGCCTGCCTATCCTCACTCCTACTTGATTATTTATAGTGTATCTAAACAGAGTAGTTTTCTGTATCTTCCTAGATGCTCTGGAGGTTTCAGTAGCCAAGACTAGCACCCCTGCCGTTAATTTCACAGCTTGAAAAGTCTTGTACCGTATGAATGGTATAAATTTGGACTTCAATCCATAGGCTTGTGATTTTAGCATCTTATGAGACACATTTTTCACAACGGGGGGCATGAAAAGAAACAAGACTTCCGGGAATGTTCCGGGGCTGGAAGGCATTGAGTGCTCATTAATGAAGACAACTGTTCCAGAGTCTCATGTTTTTGCATACCTTCAATTAGAGACTTCTGTTATAGGTCTAAGGTGATATCTGTGATGTCTTCTCTCCCTGCCTGGTCTTTAAAATCCCAGCCCCTAGATATTATGATGCATATTTAGGTTCCAAATTCATTGAGCCACGAAGGTGCCAGCTTTAGAGTGTGCCTTTCTGTTTTAACTTCCCTCTGTACTTTTAGATTTCCTTTTGTTTCTTCTTTCTAAAATGAAGTATGCATTAAATTTGGGGAGTTATGATTTATTTAGCATGTCTATGAATTTCTAACATCAGGATGGATCTGAATTAACTCAGGCTGCATGTTGTCAGAAATCTCTGGCTTTCCTTTCTAGCGTCCTTGCTTCCTATCAGGGTTTTTTTTCCCCACTGATCTGCCACGTAAGAGTAAATTTACAAAAATCCAGTTTATTCCTTAGACTCTTGACCCTAAAGCAAGAGAAAACTCCTTTTGAGGTTTCTATGGATTCCCACTCTGCTCATGTTAAAGGAATAAACACTAGAAAATCACTTACAACAGCAGTTCATGTATTTATTAGAATCAAGGCTTTAAACTTACTTAATTTTTAGGTATATTTCCTCCTATAAAAATATATTTTTTAGACTACCCCCTCATCTCTGTAGTTTATCTAAAGCCTACACCTTGCTGATACAGCCCTGTTCTTTACTACCTCACTCTTCTTGTTTCTATGGGGGAAAAAAAAAAAGATGTCACAAATTGCTTTCATTTTATTCTGTATTTTATATTTTTTTCTAGAAATATCTGGAAAAGACCATGTTTTAGACCATAATTTTTAGAATTATGGCTCCTTCAAATGATGGGTAATTGTAGCAAGTAACAGAACTTGAATTTGGAGACTAAAGAGAAAGAACACAATGTACTGGAGTTGAAGCCCAGTATAAATTCTTCTATTTCTAATTCTCATTCTAGTGAAGATCAGACTGAACACTGACTCTAATTGAGAAGGGGGAGCCTGGGCTAGAGGGTATTAATGAATATTGCTGGTGTGTGTGTGTGTGTGTGTGTGTGAGGGGGGGGGGGGAGAGAGAGAGAGAAGAAAAGTGAGAGGGGAGAGAGAAGGGGGGAGACAGGGAGAAGGAGAGGGGGAGAGAAAGAGAGTGAGTTTGAGACAATGACTCCAGGGTAAACAAGAGGGTACTGAAGAGAGGAAACCTCCCATTGCCAGGGGAGTGAGTGATTCATTTTTTTTTTTTTTTTAATGCAAGATACCAAGGGAAGGTGATGACTGTCTAAATTTCCTACATGTTAGTATATAGGACATAGCACATTCCACTGACTTAGAGAAAGGGAGGGAGGAAGGAAAGGAAGGGAGATGACATTGCAGAATGGGTGAGACTGTGTGATTATTACTATGTGATGATTCTTTATGATCTTAGTGATCCAGAACTATGGAATTCACTCTACGTAACTCTTCTTTTCATTGTTGTTGCTGTTTGTTATTGGAAGGCACCAGATTCAAGTGCACAGCATCTAAGACCATTCGAGTGGAAAGCTCAGAGGCCTCATATCCCAGGGCCACTGAAGTCTGTTGCCTCTGGTGGTGATTCCAAGCATCCAGCAGCATGTGAAATCTATTTGTCCACCTACTTGTAAAACCTGATCTGGCTGATAACATAGGTTTTATGTTCACCTATCTGGAAATTTTTTTTAAAGTTTTAATTTTCAGTTGTTTTAGCATCAGAGGACTTTTTATAGACCCAAAGCAATTAAGATTAGAACAAAATAACTGGATCTTCCTATTCTCTTTTCTAAAGTGACACATTTTCCCTCTCCTTTCCTTGCACCCACCAATCAGAGGTACAAATGAGATGTTATCTTGGAGATTGTGTGTTGGAAAACAAATGCTTTATAGTATTTATCCCACCTGACACTAACAGAAAAATAGTGTTTGTTTCTTCATAATATCTACACTTCCAAAATACTTTATTTCAATATTTAAATAAATGATGCATGCAAGACACGTAGCTGTTACTCTTTACATAGGAATGCTCCACTACAGTCTTTAATTGTACAAAACCTCCACCTGCTTATTATTTAGTTAAATGATCAACTTTCTCTCACTCATATTTTCTTTTCAATGACCTTCTTGATTATGTGTGTGTTTATAAATAGGTAGACTTAAGCAGATTTTTTTAAAAGTGAAGTTGCTTTAAAAATGCTGTCAATTATGCTTTGAGGTTATTTCTACCATTCATTTGTTTCTGTCCTTATGTTATTTTCAATGCTTTTTTTTTTTTCTTCTCACATTAATTCACATCCATTTTCTTCACAGTAGTAATTGGTTGTTTTATTGCTTGTCTAACAGGCCTTTTCTCTCCTCATGTAAATTCCTGTTTTGTTTCTTTGTGCTTTCTGATTCACTGAAAACATTTTTCCTTCTTTTTAGGGAGAAACTCAAACGAGTAAAGGACTCTTCCATATTTTTATCCTTGAATTCTTTCACACATAAATAATAAACTTAGTCTCACTCTTTTGTGTTTATCCAGCAATAATACCAGATCTTACATATATAGAATGCTAGCCCTAGCTATGTAATTGCTCAACCTAATGACTGGTGAATATATTTATTTTCTAGTAAAACAGAACTATATTATCATGACATTAAAGTTAAAAATTTATTTCTTCTGTTCAAGAAAGAAACTTTCTGTTCAGTCCAATAAGTTTTCTGGGACAAATCAGTCCTCTGTGAGTTTGCGGATAGCCATTTAATCAATAAGGGATTCTCTTTAGCATTTATTTTGTACTTTTTCAGACATTTAATTATTTTTTTTATATGGGATATGGAAAAAGAGAAGGAATGATGATAACAAGAGGACATGTTGCAATGCATTATAGTTCATCTCAGCTCTGTGTTTGAGGCTGGCTAGATTGTCATGTAAAAGCATCAGTGTTAAGGAAAGAGAACATTTTGTGCCTGCATAAAAATTACAGTCTTCTACATATAAAGTGATAGTATTAAATTTGGGTGAAATTAAACAGCTCTTTAATATAAAAATGTTAGAAGTTTATGAAGATGAAGCAAGGACAATAGTGAGATTTTGACTGGTACAAATGATTATAGATAGACTTGAAAGATATTAGTTAGAATGACATTCATTCATTCATTCCTTCATGAGTGCCTACTATTTGCTGGGCACAGTGCTAGACGCTAAAATGGTCCTACAATAAAGCATAGGTCAGATGAAAATGGTGAACTTGGAAATTTGGGTCTTTAAAATAGATTATGAGAAGATAGATAAATAGTTTAGATTTGAAGAATAAGTTCCTTTTGAAAAGATAACTGGGCATAGGGAAGTTTCTGCAATGACTGTATCACAATTTTGAATAAGAAATAAAGAGAGCATATGGTATTAGAGCTTATCCCAGAGGAACCAAAACAGTAGTAACTGCTGATGGAATATGATGTTTTCATTATGACCACGAGATAAACCTTGTAAGAGTGTGGTAAATATCTTTATTATCCCTGAGGTCCAAAAAACCTTTTGTGTCCAATACCAAAGCAAAGAAAATATTGATCTGTTTCTTTAACACTAATTATTTATGTGTATCATTCACAATCAAAGGTCCAATCTGGTTTTTTTTTCTGAAATTCTGATGCGAAGACCAAAGGAGTTCAGAACATTTAGTTCAGAACATTTTAACTCAGCATGTGCTTCCTATGAAATATTTTTTAGCTTAAAATAGTATTATGAAGGTGTACCACATGACTTATTTTCAAAATGTTGCTCTACATGTGAAGAATGAAGATTTGTCAGTACTGAAGATACTCAAGATAATGTGCTATACTTGGAGACCCCAAATTCTGCAATATTTCCAAATGTATTTGGAACAATGACAACAGCCCAAGCTTCCTTTGAAGGTACAGGTTTCAATTGATAAAATTGATACAGGATTCAATAGTATAAATAGTTTAGAAGCATATGATCTCATGTGTTTTGTAAAATGTATACTTTCTAGTCAAGCTTCACATATAACCAATTTGTGGGTGAGTATAAGCAGTGGTGTTAATTTTCAGGGCACTTTCTTATTGATGATATTTGGAGCAATAGCAATAAATTTCCCTGTCCAGAGTCTTATGTTTGACTGTCTTTCTTCTGTGAGTTGGTGGCAAAAACCTGCTTGGCATCTGCAATAATTTCAAGACCCTCATCAGTAGTGGGAAGTAGTGAGAGACTGAGAAAAGAGTTCTATTATTATAGCACACTGAAAGTTTATTTTGGATACAATTTAAAAGGAGCCTTTGAAAATAATTCAAAATAAATATTCTAGTTTACTGGGATTTTTCTGAGCTCATTTAAATTCGAGAAATTCCGTTTAGGTATTTTTTCCAAAAGACTGACCTGCATTCTTAGTACATAACACTATTCAGTTCTTACCAGTTTTGTAGCTTCGTGCGCAAGACCTTTAGCTTCTTGGGCAATTTTCTCAGCTTCATCAATAGAGTCCTTAATATGGCTGTAAGCATTGAAGGCTGCAGTGGCATTGACGGAGATGTTTTTGGCCTCATCAAGGATTCTGTTGGGATTACCCCCCAAAAAGAACATCAGAGCAGTTGGTACTCAAATGAAGAACATTCTACTTATAACAAATATGGCTTCCAAATGATCACAGCCAAGATCATTATGATTCCAAGTCATAATGAGGTATCTACTTATTGTATTATAGTTTTCAATTTAAACTCATATTCCTAAATAATTCAGCTGTGAAATACTACCAACACATTTTTAAAAACCCGCAGTATCCTTCAAAAATTTCTGCAACCACGTGCACCATGCTGTGTGCAGGGAGATGATCCTTTAGGGCATTTGTAAAGCTTGCTATATGTTTCAGAGCACGTGTACCATATTACTGGAATGAATTTCACAAATCTCTTTAGGGGAGGTGTACTGCCCAGATGAGAACAAATGAATCTCAGAAGGTTAAATAGCTTGTCTCAGGTTACATGACCAACACATCCCTAATTAAGGACCTGGAGCCTGCATCTGTGGACTTCTAGCTTACCTGCTAAATGGGCAAAAGTTTACTATAAAATGAATTGTGCATGAATTGTGGCCAGGGTCTTCAAACATTAATAGTTTCCTTTGTATCAATGATATCAAGTCCTGGAATAGAACCTTACACATGTTATATATTAAATAACAGATCTGAGGCAATTGTTCTTGGGGCTTATAGGACCGATATTTATTATGACAATCCCAAAATTGTAGGGGAAGCATACCAGTTAGACCTAGAAGGCTATTTATAGGTCAAACACACTTTGCCACTTGACCTTGCTCCTCTGACCCACGTACGAGTCCCAGCTATAGTAAGCTGTTATTTCACAGGGGAATATGTAGGGTCTCCCTGGAGTTTGAAAGAGAAGAAACAGACTTAATGCCTATGTATTTGGCATTGTCAAAAGCCAATAAATAATTTTGATTTCATTAAAAATATAAAACTAGAATTTGAAGCAGGATGTGTTTATCCATTATTATTTAAAATGCTAATAAAGCAACCGCTGTGCTCTCTAATAAAGAACAGAAAATATTTTTTCTCAGTATAGCCTAGGGCTATGTTCACTCCCCACCAAGCTGTATTTGAATCCACTTTGAACTCAGACTTTCGATGCTGCTTCAGTGGAGCTTTGCCCAGACCCTCCTAATTAGGCTCTTCCACAGAAAGGCCATGTAGCTCGTATGTTCCTAATTAGAGAAATCAAGATTTGAAAGAGATTCTCTACCATTTCTGCTAGTCACAACTTTTGGACAAGTGTCAAGATACATGGACATTTCCAACAACAAATGACATACCCATCAAGGACAGCAGATGAGTCATTCAACTGAGCCGCATGGCTCTCAGCCTGGGACACCTTCTCAGCAAGGTTCCTGTCCTTTATTTCCTGGGCAAGGTCATCGATTTTATCTTTAAGTTCTTCAGACATGGGTGGCAATTTAGTTTGAATGTCTTCAACATACTGATATATAAGAAGAGAGGGCATTTTAAGTAAGTGGATCCAAGCTTCCTCTCAGT
The DNA here is from genome assembly GCF_002201575.2 of Neomonachus schauinslandi. Classification (NCBI taxonomy): domain Eukaryota; kingdom Metazoa; phylum Chordata; class Mammalia; order Carnivora; family Phocidae; genus Neomonachus; species Neomonachus schauinslandi. The sequence continues at coordinate 34,319,838 of NC_058410.1, forward strand.
TACTAATTTCTCTAGGAGATATAATTACACACTTTTTTTAATGAAACTTCAATTTTACTAATATAGCAAGAAGAGAATACAGAATAAAAGCTGTTATTTAATGAGAGAGATTAGGAAATATATGGAGCCAATTTACACCAAGAAGAACCTGTCTTTTTCTAAGAAAATGCTTCTTCGTAGGTATAAATGCATAAATGATAGTCATTAGGATTTTTTAGAGCATATGTGTTTCTCTTGCCATATAGTACAGCATCTACTGCATTATGCACTACATTGAAAGTCTGCTTATAGGTTTACATTTCTCTTTTAACCAATTTTATATAAATATTGAAGCAGATTTTAAGAGCTATCCTGGGAACAAGAAATACCCTTCATCACTGTGGAGAAAAATACAGGTTTATAGGAGTGTTGTGAGTATTCTCACACAGGCACTCGTGTCTGTTGGGAGAACAATGTGAAGTTTTAACTGTTGCCAAGAGCTAGGCACGGTCACAATGGAATCAAGCAGAAACGATCTGACACCCACAAGAAAAAAAAAATTAGTATTTGCTTATGTTACTGAGATTTCTCACTGCTTCCCACTTATGAAATCCTATGTCATTGTTATTTTCCTTTAACTTTGGCTTTTATGAAATACTCACATCTATGACTGAGTTGATTTCGCCTGCAAGACGGTTGGCTTCCTCAAGTATGCCCTTGCCTTCTTTTAAAGTGTTCTCAGTTTGTTGTTTGTCACGTTCAATAGCCTCCTTCTTTTTCTGTAGTACAGTATGAACAGAACATCAAAACCCTATCCAACCCGATATTCCTTCCTGACTTCCTTGAGCTGACTGAACACAGGCTTTGCAAACAAGGCACATCGCGTTGACGATGAGGCTGGATGGGAATGACATCAACTACCTGGCCGCTCCTTCAAGAGTTATTTTATTTAAATGTCTATCTAGGTGCTTTCCTCCTCCCAATGTGAGAAAGTCATCCAAGAGAAGAAAAGTTATGTGATGTTAGCTGAGGAATTAAGAACTATTTTTGAAGCAAGATGGACACCCATTTTAAACTCAAGTGTAAGTGCTGAATATATATTCCTGAGCATGTGGTAGCACCCTGAATTACATTGGAACTAGACATTACATTCCAGAATCGAAGTCCAAATGAGTATTTTGTGAGCATAAACATAAGCAGATTTAGTCTAGGGGAGTTCTGTAAAAATTGGAAGAAGTGAGATTTTTAAGGGAACTTAGGGGAAGTGCTTTTCAAAAAAAGAGAAACGAACACATGGAAGAATAAACTTAATGGATTGTTCCATAAAAAGAGAGCAAGCTCTAATTTTTCCTTGATGCTGAGAGCTTGTCTCAAAACTACATGGAACTCATTCCTAGCCTAGAAGAGTAAAATCGACGAGAGAGAAATATTGTTATTTTTCTATTTGGAATGTACCTTTGCCTCTTTTTTTTTTTTTTCTGCTTGATATAGCTCACTCATTCTCCCAATCGCTTGTGGATTTAAAGGCATCCATTTTAAACCTCTGCCATTTATGTTTTTATATAGATAACAATGTTAGTTTTATATTCATTTATATCTCAAGATGTGCCAGGTAGCTTATGGGCTTTTCTCATTAAGTTCTACACTAACTCGACAGGTCCTGTGTTTATCACCTTTTCAAAGAATAGGAAAATGGGGCGCCTGGGTGGCTCAGATGGTTAAGCGTCTGCCTTCGGCTCAGGTCATGATCCTGGAGTCCCGGGATCGAGTCCCGCATCAGGCTCCCTGCTCGGCGGGGAGTCTGCTTCTCCTCCCTCTGACCCTCCTCCCTCTCCTGCTCTCTGTCTCTCGTTCTCTCTCTCTCAAATAAATAAATAAAATCTTTAAAACAAAAAAACAAAAAACAAAGAATAGGAAAATGAACAAATGATCTGCTCAAGGTCACACTAACTATGCAGTAGAGGTTTGGACCCTGGTCTACCTAATGATAAAACCTGGGTCTTGAGCAATGAAAGCACTGTCTCTCCTACTATGGAAATCACTTGCCTTATTTGTGCTGGAAGGCACTAATCTCATACCCTTCTTTCCCTGTCTCTTCACCAACCTCCTCAATGGGCTAATATACATACAAAGTAATATGTTCAGTGATATTGCATGGTGTATTCGGTATGTTATGCTTCTTCAGTTATGTACGGTTCAACAGGCTGTGCATTTGTGTATGGTCCCTATACTCTACATGCATCTTACAATGAATTGGTGTCACTGATTTTCATTAAACAGTGCTTTTAGCAACTGTCAGAAATGTAGATTCTGAGTTGGTAGATCTCACTACCTTTTCAACTCAGAATCTACATTTTAACAAGAACCCCAGGTGATAATATGCAGTAAAATTGGAGAAGAACTGGCTTAGAACACTGCCTAGTGTTCTAAGTAAACACAATGTAATTGCTAACTATTATAATTATTTTATTCTTTGTCTTAGCACTCATTTATCTGAATTCTATTCTATAGGGTGGCCACAAACTATAGAAACATAGATAATGTTATTTTATTTTTTCTATAGATTGAACTGTCTTGATTGCTTCTTCTGACAGTTGCTAAAAGCACTGTTACTTAATATCACTGAACATATCACTCAGTATGTATATTAGTCCATGCTCCAGACTTTATGTCCATATTATGTACTTACTTATTGGTCTAGTGACCATCTCCCTCACTGTAATATAAATGCCAGAAAGACAGTCTATATGTATCACTGTACCTTCAGGACCTAGAACAGTTTCCTCCATAAACATTTTTGAATGAATAAATGAAATTAGAGTCCATTCCTGGGACTTGCACTGGTGACACCTGGACCATTCAGCTAGTCCCATCACTGGCTAATTCAGGGCAAGTTTTGTTATGTCAGTCTTATTCATGGACAACACAGGTAGGGGAGTGCTGGTGTTGTGATTACAAGTCACATCTTATCTTCCAAGGCTTTGACATTCTTTTCCAGAACTACCAATTAGTCCCTAGCTTTTATGTGAACTGATTTAAAGCCATGCCATACTCAGACATTTGATAATCTTTTCAATTTGGCTTGTTTATATTCATGAATCAAGCTAATTTAAAATGCGGTACCAATCAGAGGGAGAGAATATTTCCACATGGATGTTAGGTAAAGGGCTATATCCATTCTGATTTCAATTAAGTAGTGAATGAGAATCTTCCTAAAAGCTCTGAGTCACTTTAGGGAACCAATTGTTATGCAAAGGTCAAAATGTGTTCTTTATCATACTAAAGCAGAAATGATAAGCCAGAATTTAGGGAGATTTTAGAGGTGGCTAATTTTCAAATTAGACACTAATGGAATCTAGCTTTGAGACAAGGAAAGATGACTATTTGGAGCTCCCAAATATTAATGAAAGTATTGATGTAACATTTATTTGTTTTTGCTTTATGGTACTTTATTCACTGGAAAAAAATTCGGTTCTATCTTTGCACCAGACACTGTTCTTGGCCCTGAGGATACAGTGGGCAGGAAAGACATGTACCTTGTGGCCTGTCTGGAGGAGGGAGTAAATGAATGAATAAATTAATATGATAATATTTTTAAAGTAATTCTGAGTGCCACAAAAGTAAAGAGAGGATAGAGAATGATGTAGGATAAAAATACCTAAGGTAGGAAGCTTCAAGTGTTCAAGGAACAACAAGGGGGCCCATGGATAAAGGGAATTCTCCCAAAGTATGCCATAAGCATAACTATTAAGTGATTCCACTTGAAGACCAAAGTTGATTCTATTTCTACTTTTAACTTCTAATCAGATCTTAATTCATTCCAGAGCTCTCTAAGTTTAAAACCTTTTTGGGCGGGGTGGAAGGATTAAGAACCCAAAGAAACTTATTTTCCTGCCTGTCTAGCAACTAACTACTTTCTTTGAATCCTTCCTTTTGCATCCTTCTAATGGTCGATTTGGGGACTGACTCTTCAGTATATGTTTCCTCGCATAACTGAATGGCTCACATTCTTGGGGTCCACCAGGCACACAGTCCCCTCTGCCTTCTCTGCATTGCTGGAAGTGCACTCGAAGCCCATGCCCCTCCAGAAGGCTGCATTCAAAGGCTTCTATGATCTAGCTCCAAATGCTATTTCCAGAGCCATCTTCTGCTACACACTTCCGGAGCTGGGCAATGAATTTTATGGCTCTCTTTGACATTTTGTAAGATCACCTTGCCCTTCTGGAACTCTGCGTTTGGGCTCATGTGACTCCATCATCTCTCTCAGTCTCTGCTATGATGCCATCATTTTTGTGACTCTTTTGCGGATGCTCCTAGCCCATATTAATCACAGTATTATGTACTGTGAAAGGTTAAACTGCCTGAATTGTAAGGTCTATGAGGCCAGGAATCATTCCTAGTCAATCTCAAACACCCTGGTTACCAACAGCCCCTTGCTGTGATTGGTATCTGACAGGCATTTAATATTACCACTGCCTACTTTCCTAACCTTATACCACACTATTTCCTAACACAAAACTAATTCTCCAGTTTATATAAACCACTCACAAATTTTCCAAAATGTAACTTTAATCCATGACTTCAATATTTCAATTGTTAATGATAGTTTCCAGGATAAGACCCAAATTCCTTCACTTGATCTCAGAATGCACTTGGTCTTTCATTACTCAAGTTCTGGAGCTTGTCTGTCTTCCTTGGCTCTCTATCTGCTATTCGTTCCCATGCAGTCTTCATTCCAGTCCTATCAAACCACTGAATTTTCCCCCAGATTTCTTATGTTTTCTTTTTTCCCCTCCATGTCTTGGCATATAGTTTTCCCTATTTCTGGGATATTCTTCCTTTTCTACTTTGACTAACTAGTGCCTTTTGTTCAAAACTCAGCACATTTATCATGTCCTCTGTGAAGCCCTCCTTAACCCATGGGTGAGTTCGATGCCTTTCCTTTGCTTAGCTCCATGATAATTACTGCAGTGCATATAGAGTGACTTACTTATGTGCACCTCTCACTAAATACAAGTCACCTGAAGTCATCAGAGATGGTGTTTTATTCTTTATATCACTGGTTCTCAAACTTAAGGCTATATCCGAATCACTGGAGGGATTTTTAAAACACAAGTTGCTGGGCTCCACTCCCAGTTTCTGAGTTGATAGGTTTGGGATGGGGCTCAAGAATTTGCATTTTTAAGTTTCTAGTTGATATTCATGTTGCTGTTCTAAGGACCACACCATAAGGACCAGTCTTGGATATAATCAATTTTTGTGTTTGGCACATTTCTTGAACTTAGTAGGGGCTTAATAAGTGTTTTTAATAAAAAAAAACATGCTTATCTCCTTAAAATCAACAAATAACATTTGAGCTGGGTCTTAATTATAGCACCTTCTTTGTGAACACAGGCACAACGCAGTTATCTATTTAAAACACGCTGTATCCATTTGATTGAATAATCTGTATCAGTTATTCTCAAACCAGTAGGCACATCGGATTAACCTAGGGAGAGTTTTAGAATATGAACCCTAGGCTACAGCCCAAACTAACCAACTGACACTCTGGGTAGGAGCTCAGGGAACCCGTCTTTGAACAAACTGTTCAGGTGATTCTCAGTTAGCTGGTCTAGCAGGAACCTTGGTAAGCAATCTAATCAGCCCTGGCAATCTTAAGTAAGCTGTGCCTTACTGGTGTTAATTTAGTCAGTTTATCTATTTACTCCAGTAAGTTTTTAACAAGTCTTTGGTTAAGCATGACACATAAAATGAAAATACAGAAAGGACCACTTAGAATCGCAATACTGACTTCGTAAGCTCTAGGCATCTCCAGGGGCGCCCAAGAATGATGGCTCCTGGTTTTAAATATCACTAAAAGGAAGGAGTAGCTGCAAGGACCATTTACTGCGCCACTATAACTCTTCTTGAAATACTTCCCAAATGCTTATTATGCTTTCCACACAGGTAATTTTAATTTCTTAAACTGTTGCCATAAAATGGAGAGGTGCGCATCTGGGTAAGTCACACCACTGGTGTGTCACCGAGCAGGATGAATCATGCTGGCACCGGGGAGAAGGTATCCCAGCATCCTGCCTCTCAAGATGGTAGTTTTCTTTAATATTTCCGCATGTCAGTAGACTCCAAATTGGTTAAGATTAGATACTGCAGTTAAGAAAAAAAATGAACCTCCTCAATCTTCCTTCAGAATGACAAAGATAAATCCCAGGAGAGGGACTCGAAAAAAACACTTAAAAAATTAACTCATCGGGGCTCCTGGGTGGTTCAGTCAGTTGAGCATCTGCCTTCAGCTCAGGGTCCTGGGATGGAGTCCTACATCGGGCTCCCGGCTCAGCATCATATGTGCTGAATTTACTCTTGGGAAAAGTGCTCAATTTGCCATGTCAAGTATTAAGGAAAGAAAGGAAGGAAGGGAGGAAGGAAGGAAGAGAAAGGAAGGGATGGAGGGAGGGAGGAAGAGAAGGAAGAATCTATTTTAGTTCTAGCCTCATCAGCTGTCTAAAAAAGGCAGAAGCTGCCCATCATTTCTTGAGGAGAGAATTATCTCTTGTCTGTGAGGAAAAAATTACTCAGACGTGACCTGTTCATGTTAGTCCCTTTTAAAATTTCATTTGCATAGAACACATTGCAAAGAAAAAGAAAACCAAAATCTTCCCAAGCACTGGACTCTCAATGTGCCAGATTCCATTAGGAAATACTTGGTACTTGTGTGACCTATGGCAGCTAGATGTCTAAACAATGGTGTATGGGTTACAAAATCATATGATGTCAGTACTCGGAGATACCCTGGATGTGCTCTAGTATAATGCACTCATTGCATAGTTCGAAGACTGAGGCTTAGAGACTTGAGTTGCCTTGCCCAAGATGTATTTCTAGAAAGTGCCACAGTTGCCATTAAGATCAAGGTCCCATTTGTATCAACCATCCTCAGAATCTTCAATATTTTGTTATCTAAATTTTATTTGATTCTATAGCAATGGTCATTGGCTTTTTTTTTTTTTTTAAAGGATCATTTCCTGTTCTGCTTTTTAGAAGTCTCCTTTCAGAGTTGTTCTTGATTTGGGTAAATGTGCAGCAACTTGACTTATCCAGCCATGTTCAACCCCCAACCCTCTGCCCTATCCCTACAAATTCAGATGAGAATCCCTAAGACTCACCTCCAAAGCAGTCATGTTTTTCTGGTTTGCTGCAGATAAGCGATTAGCCTCTCTGATTTTCTCCATGGCTTCTCTCAACAGGTCCCAAGCATCATCAACTTTGTCTTTGTAGTCTGCCAATATTGCCTGGAGACCCTTCTCCATTTCCTCGTTTTTCCCTCGGGACTCTCCAAATAACTTCTTCACCTTCTTCAGAAGGCCTTCTGCAGCTCTGCAAGCACCCCAGCCCAATTACAGACAATAAGCCCTTGTCACTGCCTCACGGTTTATTGGTATTAAACTGTTACAAAGAGATGCTAGCATTCAAAGAATGGAAAAATAAGACAGTATTTAAAGCAGATTGACTATGTACTAAATCAAGATGAAAACAGAAAAGTGGCAAGGCCATTTATAATTAATATACTAAAGTACAAAAAACCCCACACATTTAAAATGTATTAGTAATGTAGCATCTTCAATTGGAAAGAGTCATGTTATTCTCATAATCTGACTGATGAAATAAATTTTATGATTCACTTCACATACCAAAAAAAAACAACCCCTAATTCACCACGGTGATACATTTTCTCTGTTACTTTGAAATATAAGGTATGAACATTGATCTATTTAGTATACATACTAAATGAACAGTATATATATGTATATATATATATATAATTTAAGTATTAATAACACCATCACTTTGAAGTTAGCTGACTAAAATGTAAACATGTATTTTTTTTATTGAATGTATGGTCACAGAGTTCATTTGCATTAGTAAAATCACGATTGCTATTCCCAACCTCAAATTTTCAGCCCTAATTGCAAAGTCTTAGGTATTTATTATTTGATGACTCCTCTTTTCAGCATTTCCTAAAATGACCAAATGCACAGAATGGACTGCTAAATTCGTAACTTTATTTATTCAGAGATATTTTCATTAAAAACAACAAAAAACTATTGATGGTTTAGAAGTCCCTCATACAGGCAATTAATAAAGCAAGTCCATTAGCCTAATTATGGAAGGGACAGCTCCAGAAAAGATCATTTATTTAATTATTTAAATATAGGCAAAAACATGCTTTTAATCCATTTTAGAGCAAGAGAAATCATAACTAAATGAAAAATAAATAACAGAGCATCTTCTACTCCTAAGCGTGATGAACATTTTAGAAAACTGAAAACAATCATTTGGAAACCTCAGTGTATCAAATGAAAAAATAATAAAGCATCTACTCACACTAACTCATCTTCAGCAACCTCCTTTTGTTTATCTAGATTTTTCCTCCTCAATTCTGCCATCATCTGATCAATCTCTTTCTGAAGCCCTTGCAAATTTCTCTCAAAGGCCTTGTCTTGAGTTCCTAGAGTTTCATTTAGTCTTACAGCTTTTTCATTTACAGCTGCAGGGGGTAAGACAAATTTTGTAAATTAGTAAACAAAAGTGCCACATGCAAAAATGGCACCAAGCATCTGCTCTTCCCCATGATCTCCAAATGAAATGTAGTTTGCCATGGGTGTTCCTGCTGGGAACAGAGAGGTAGTTAATAACGATCCATAACAAACAGGGAAAGGTGACATATTTCTCCAATTATATTTCTTTTGGGGGGGTACAGTAATTGAAGCATGGTGTTTCTATCTCACAAGGGAAAAAAATGTAAATAAAGAAATGGCCCAAATCTTCTTCAGGTCAGAGGTAAACAATGAGACACGAAGCATAGCCCTCGGAAGATGAAAATATAATACACAATCCTATTCAGTCAAATTTGAAAATACCCGGTACAGAAAAACTCTCAGTGATGAGATCTCTGAAAACAAACCTGCCCTTGTTCTTCCACACAGTTCTATGTTTGTTTGTTTAAAGGAATGAGGGAGGAAGCACTGGTCTTGGGATGAGGGTTATAGATTAGGGCTCAAAGCTACCTTCTAGCAATAACATCCATTGTAAGAGTCTGTGTTTATTATGCATTGAATAAAGTTTCAAACTGTGCTCTTTGGAATCTTAGGATTCTCTGGGTGCTTCAGGGATTCTACAAACGACGTCTATTCTGTTAAGTATCTATTTGATAGGTTAGTGTTCTGGGCAAGATTTCATTTGAAAAAAGAATTCTATGTCAAATAAAAGTTTGAAAAACTGGTGAGTTGAAACATTTATGTAGTTCTACCATTAGTTTTAGGCCAACTTCTCCTGAAGTGTGTTTTATGGCACATTAACTCAACAAGTTGAAGGGAGATGTTTTCTCAAACTCTTGTGTGCCAAACCCTTATTTCTGTAATATCACCTGTGAACATCCCTAGAATGAAGCTTGGGGTGGCTAAGAGACATTTTCTACTATTCAGTGCTATATCCTAAGATGTCTTTAGGCAAGGAATCCTGAAAATTCACTTCTATTCTTGGAGAAACTTTTCTGATTAATACTGGTTGGAACTGTCCCAAGGGTAAGAGTTATTCCAAGTTCTTGTAACAGGTGCACACAGGCCAAACAGCTGCCATGAAGGGTGTGACATGGTGGGTTAGTACCTTGGTTCTGAAATGATTCTTAGGGCCTACCCCAGACCTATTGACCTAAAAATTCTGGAGGTAGGGGACCAGCAATTCGTGGTTTAACAAGCCCTCTAGGGGCTTCTGCTGTATGCTAGAGTTTGAAAATCATGGTTTAGCAGAAGGAATTGGGTTTCAATCTTAATTTTACCCTTTCCAAAATGCATCTTTTGAATTCTCTTTTCATGATTAAGGTAATCGGTTAGAAAATTGCTGCTGTCAACCCCTTATTCTGACAGCCATAATCTAATCTGCAGAACTATTTGAATCAGCTGTTTTAAAGAAAAAACATGGCCATTCCTAGCCCTGTGGTAGAAATTATTGCTCAGGTGCCATATTCCTAGAAGTTAGTGAGGGTGGCTCTTTCTTGATCAACTACTCATAGTCATACTTTGACATACACCAAAGAACCTTCTCAAGATCCCACCACTACTGTTGCTAAGTTATCACCTAGGCTGCACTGTGTTTGTTAAGGAACCACAGTGACCATGGACTGATTAATTGGAAAGCTCCTTGATCCAGCAGACTTTGTGAGATAAGGTTTATACTTCTTAGATTTCAGGAAAGGCGGTAGATTTGGCCTTCCCTGTGGTACCTCTCCTTCTTTGGTCTGAGTGCCTATCTGTCTGTATGTTGACTTTAACTAATTGTATTATGTAACTAACCACTGACCTCATTTGCATTCATAAATCCCACTTTTCAACTCGCCAAAGGTGTATGTTTTTCTTTTATTAAGTAAATATATAAATGAGCTTTGATTAGAGATATTTTTTGAAATTTGATTGAATTTAGGTCCTGGGCCTAGGTGGTTGTGAGGGGGTAATGTGAGAGATATAGCCTCACTTGTGGTCTATTCTCAAAACTAAACTTCTGCAGAGAAGAACTTGCTGGAAAAAGCATGATACAAGAGAGAGGAAAGGAAAAGATGGCTGCACTTTTGGAATGAATGCATCATTTCTTTTAAATGAAAGTAATATGTAAGCAACTAGAAGAAATTATTAAGGCACACAAAAACGACAATAGAGATACTGTAGAGATACTGTATTAAAAAAGAAAGCATCATTTTAATAGAAGAGATGTGATTGCTCCATTCCTTCTATATATGGAATTGGGAAATTCTCTGAATATTTTTAAACTAAAGACGAATGTGTTATTTAGTCTCTTAGATTCAAAGGTATACACTATCAGCACTTTCAGTTCAGTACATTTTCAACAGAATTGAAAATAATTATGACATTAAGATAGCTCTGAAATTTACTTATTTATTTCTACTTTATTTCAAAGGAAATTTTAAGTAGCTTTGAAATATCTTTAAAACAAGATAAAATTAACAGAAAAGGAGATGGAGTAAAGATAAAAAATAATGTAAATCAGAAGAAATCTTAATAGACATATCTCAGTAGCCAGGGCAGAGCAGGGGATAAAAAAGGGATACTTAAGAAGTATACAGGATCTGTAACATATAAATACATTAATCCCTCAGGAGAAACAAAGTTGTTTTTCACACTGAACCAAAAAAAATATGCTCTGATGGGTAAATTCATCATGAATGACAAATACTACTGTGACCTGAGAAACAGGAAAGAAGGTGTCTAGCATTTATTAAGTCCTAATATATGTCAGTACATATGCTAATTAATGAGTTGTTTATATATATGTATATATATATATACACATACATGTATACATATATATATATATTTGCTCATTAATTCTAATAGTTCATGGAATGAAATATGGAGTATTTGTGATCTAATCAGGAGTCATAGCAAAGATTTTAAAAATTATAGGGAGATAAGAATGCCTTAGATTAATAGATCGTGATTATCTAGGAAGAGACCATGACTTATAATGGAAGATAGGGGGAGTAAGGTATTCCAACTAAAAATAAAACTGAACTAGACAAATGCCAGGCTAACAAATTCACTTTTCCCCACAGCAATTTATTGTCACTAATAAAACCTCAAAGTACTGATACTATCCCCAATTAGTGTAGTTCTAAGAGAAAAAGATGGGTGTGGATATGTGGTATAACCTACTTAAGGCTTTGGTGAGTTTCCTTTTCTTAAAAAAAAAAAATCTCCTGAACTGCCAAGACTTGTAGTACATATAAACATCCCAGTCAAGATTTCGTTTACCTCTGGCATATTCAAATTTAAACATTCAGGAAGTTTTAACAGTTGGATTAGTTTTGCCAAAGTTCTCTTCTAAAGGGCTATGCATATCATGTGTGTTATCATTTACATTAGTAGCTGCTGGAAGAAGGGAGCAGTGTCCACATTTCTCCCGGGTACAGGATCACAGCTATCCCACATGGACCTTCATGTAAATTAGGAAAAAGGTGTCCTGTCTGGACAGACACAACCAGACTGTCTGATGGATGCACAATTTAGAGAATGGGAGACATCTTTGATGATACATAACCCTTTTCTCTGATGGATGATGGACTGTGGGCGATGAGCAAAACCTGGACAAAATCTCGTCTCCACCTGCCCCCTGCTGGTGCCTTTGTGTGGTGCACAGATTGGGTGGTGGGTACAATGCAGAGAGCGAGCACATGAGCAGTGCTGATGTTGGAGTCTGTTGAAAACATGGACCAGCATTTGTTCTTATGCATGAATATTTGATTGGAATGATTTCAAAATAAGTTTCCAGGATCGGCTGAAGTATTGAGTGTTTGAGATCGAGGTAGAAGGAAAAGGAAAATTACTGGGTTATTGACCAGTGCCTTCATGGATCCAGGCAGAAATTGTTTTACCTGCAATGGGATTTTTTTTTTGTGTGTGTGTGTGGTGGAGGGAGTGCTGGGGGGGAGAATACTTCAAGTCGCATTAATGGAAAATAAAACCAGGAAAAGCACAAAAAACTCCATCTAGCAGAAGATAAACCATAATGAGTTAGTTAAGAATTTTCCGGTAGGTGTAACTTCTGTTTCAGGTCCTGACATGTTTTGCCTCAGATTAAAACTCTGTTGCTTCTTTTTTTTTTCTTTTTTTTTTTTTTAAAGATTTTATTTATTTATTTGAGAGAGAGAATGAGATAGAGCATGAAAGGGTCAGAGGGAGAAGCAGACTCCCCGCCGAGCAGGGAGCCCGATGCGGAACTCGATCCCGGGACTCCAGGATCATGACCTGAGCCGAAGGCAAGTCGCTCAACCGACTGAGCCACCCAGGCGCCCAACTCTGTTGCTTCTTGCAGTGGGGAATCTTTGGGAGTTTTCTGTCTCTTTTTGGCCAGTGATTCCTAAGAATTACCTGTCAGGATCTGCCTTGAAGGTTATTTCATGTTCTGACTTATTTGGCTGTATTTCCAAGCAAAATATCTAAAACACGTAACACTGTAAAGCAATAAAAATATTTCATTTTTTAAGAGAAAAAACCCAAAACATTTTTCCTACTTTCTAAACCTGCATGTATGTTTAAGATCTAGATTTTTGGGTTTTTTATGTTTTCTTTAAGAGTTCTTAATCTGGGGTTTAGCCCCCAAATAGCTTCCACTTTGATCCTAAGTCAGATTGGTAGATGCCAAGCACTAATTCCTAGAGAATGATGGACTAAATTCAGTGAAGCTTCTGGTAAGGTAGCAAGTCCAGACTCCAAGCAACAGATGTTCATTAAAAACAGCACCAAGTATTTTAAAAGCCATTTTGAGAAGTTAAAGTGCTGCTTTAACGTACTGAGCGGAATGATAAAATTAGCTTTTTAAAAAATTAATCTTCTCAATAGTTTTGAATACAAACAATAGCAAAGCATAAGTTTATTGGTTATTTACTCATAATAGCCATTCCTCAAAAATTAAGGCATTCCTAAGGGACTGCGTTCAGTTTACCACGAGCCTGCACTCATAATGACTAATTCACTGACTATTATGCCCTATTTAACACTGTAGATTGGAGATGCTTGGCAGATAATGCCCTTGGCGGTCCCAACCTAAGTACTTTTCAAAAGCCAACCCTCAGATTGAGAAAGGGCATTTCTTACTAGAGAAATTCCGGTCCTGTGTAATCCCTTTTTCTATTTTTCTGGTGGGAGACATAATGATTAAGTTAAATGATTCTAATACCTTCTGCATCCTGGGAAAGCTCCTTAATGAATCCTCCTAAGGAGTCTGCTCTCCTGTTGGTCCTCTCAGCATCCTGTCCAGTTTGCTCGCCATCTGCTGTCACTTTGGTAGCCTAATGATCCAAATTCAGGAAAAGCATAATTAATTGAGATGATGAAGCTACAGCGAGATAAGCTCCCACTGGCTACATTTTCTTTCAAATATAACTCTGAGCCAAAGGCAATCGATGAATTATTGATCAGATATACTGGAAATGACACCCCATGCTCCAGTATACAATTAAACTTTATTACTTCTTCCATTAAATGGAAATCAGAGAGTCGTATTTGGGCTTTTTAAAACCCTTGCTATATGCAATGACATAGAAGAAGCGATAAAACACAATTATTTTTGAAGTATCTTTGAGGTACAGTTGCCAAAAGTATTTAATGGATTCTTCAGCCTCCACATGTTGCAGTTTTGTCCATATTTTATTTACTGAAAAAGTGTGGAGCGTAGCAATGATCTCTTGAGGAGGCACAGGCAGTCTGTCTCAATAAGCTTGATCCTATAGATGCAGTCTAGATCAATACGTTAATTAAAGAAACAAAGAGGGAGAAATGCTTAGCTACTCAGTAGTAAAGGCTTGTTTTATAACACTCTGAAGATGCCAGGAAACTGTTAAAGAAGAATAAATGATAACTTTTCCCATATGTCATCACCAGAAAGGACAGCTGTTAATCACAGTACTATACATCATTGTCAACAAAATAAAACAACTCCACAAATAGCTTCATGCCCCCAAAGAATATCCCCACACATTTGCACCTTCATTCACATTGAAGATACCACTTGACACAAAGGAATCCATTCAATGTGTTCATAGTTAAGATATGCTATATTTAGTCAAATAAAAATGGCATATGTAATATTCAAAGTTTCTTAAAAGATATTTTAAGGTTTAGAGCACCTTGAAATAGGTGTACAGTTCATTTTTCTACACATGAACATATGCTAATAAATAGGACTTCTTTTTTTTTTTTTTACTAAAAAGATAGGGATAATCTAACTACAGATAATGAATCAAAGAATCACAAACTGCCTTAAAATAATTTGAAAAAGGTCCAAATTGGCAGAGTATTAATATCTATAATCCTGTACCAGAGTGTTTGCATTCTAGACAGGCCCAGAGATTCTAAATTTTTTTTTTTACACACATAAGAGAATTTTAGATAGAAATTAAAATAGAACTAAATGTCTGGCGAACACAGAACACAGTAAGAGGTGCTATAGAAATTATATTGCATTTTGTGATTTCCCAGGGGGCAATAAGAGGTTTAATTCATGACCCCTTTCAAGGTTTTACATATAAGGTAGAATATAAAGTCCAACTATCATCAACTAATTTCTCAACCTGTGAGTGTTACCATCACAAATAAAAGGATGAGGGCGCCTGGGTGGCTCAGTTGGTTAGGCGACTGCCTTCGGCTCAGGTCATGATCCTGGAGTCCCGGGACTGAGTCCTGCATCGGGCTCCCTGCTCAGCAGGGAGTCTGCTTCTCCCTCTCCTGCTCCCCCCTCTTGTGCTCTTTCTCTCTCTCACTCTCTCTCCCAAATAAATAAAATCTTAAAAACAAACAAACAAAAGGATGAAAGGATAAGATCCACTGGAAGTTTTAAAAATCCCTCTTAACAGTCTGCAGTAAATATACAAAATTATTTAGAAGGTGCTAATCAATATTTTTACATATACACACCACATGCATATACACATACCTATAACATTTTAAATGTTACTTTAAAATTACTAAAGTCAGCTGCTTAAGATGTTGGCTTTCTAAGCTGTCGTAGATGTTTGTCTAGCCTGGACTTGATTGTACTCTATAATATCACTCCTATTTTCACATATCACAGACTTTATTTACTAAGGGACTTGATCTACATTATTGATCCAATCATGTCATTTTCAATATCTTAATTATTAATGTATTACCAGCACTCTATTACCACACAGGAAGTGTACATTATGATTTAAACTTAAAATTTATTCTTTGCTTTATCAGTATCTTATCTGTTACTAAAAGATCATAACTTACATATTCACACAACAAAGGCTACCAATTCTGGCTCATAGCCTAAAGCATTTAATTTTTTAAAATAAATATATATTGATACACTGTCTCTTTTAAATTCTGGAAGATCACGATCCCATCCACTGTCTTTAATTCTTCTTTCTTAATTAATTTATACAACATGTAAGAGTCATCATTAACAAACTTGGTACTGATTATAGGAGCACTCCAATAGTAAGATGTCAAGAATTCTACATGACTCATGATAAGAAACAAGTTAAAAGAGTTATCATGAAGGCCCTGTGCAATCAACCTCCCTGGCTTCTGTTTAGTATGTGAAATATGCCAAACTCTTTCCTTCTTAGGCTCTTCTCGGATTCTGCTGTCTTTGCCTGGAATAAACTTTTCCTCAGTCCTTGCAATGGATGGATCCTTGTCATCTGTCATCTTTCATCTTTCAGTTTCAGTGTCCCTTCTAGGTCTGGCCATTTCTAGGGCACCTAGCCAGGTTTCCAGACTTTCCACAGAACATTTTTTTTCATAATACCATGCATTTTAGAATTACTTATGGCTCCTCTATTTGTTGGTTACCTCCCTGACTAAAAGGTAAGCTCTAAGAGAGCAGGGACTTGGTCTGTTTTGTTCATCACTTTATATCCAGCTCCTAGTGTGATGCCTCACTGAGAGCAAATATTGAATGAATGTTCAATAAATGATTAAGCAATTACCTAGTGAATCTTGCCGACCTTATTACCATTCTCATTGCCTACCTTTCTATGAACACTCCCAGAAAGGGCTTTTGTTTATACTATTGTTCCTTAACTCCTCTCCAATTATCCAAAATAAATCCAGCCTTCAAGAGTCAGTTCCACTCAGCCTTCTTTGTGAAGCCACCCCTGA
Source organism: Neomonachus schauinslandi (assembly GCF_002201575.2). NCBI lineage: Eukaryota > Metazoa > Chordata > Mammalia > Carnivora > Phocidae > Neomonachus > Neomonachus schauinslandi. The sequence continues at coordinate 34,336,508 of NC_058410.1, forward strand.
CCATTTTGGCTTATGCTTTCCTTTCTTAGATGTTTTTTCTCTTTTCTTCTTTCTTTCCTATTAAAATTTTTCTTTTAATACGCCATGAGATATCTTGATTGTATATTTTCCAAAGTACTTTTCCAGTTGCATCTTCCAATTCTTCTAAAAGACTTCACCAGTCTTTCCAATGCAATGAAAGATTCTGTATTATACTTCTGTCCTCCTTTTTTTGAAAGTAATATCATCCTAATGACATCAATGGTCATACATTCTCACCTAATATGGAAACATATTTACAAACATCAGAAACCCAGTTCTGAAACCTTTGCATTAATTCTGAACTGAATTAGCATTTTCTGGCTTTAAAGAAAGGCAGCAGCTTGAACTTGTGACTTGTTGATAAACACATTTCTGCTGAGGGAAGGGGAAGGAGAGTGAATGCTGCATTTCTCCATTGGCCCCAAAATGCTCACTCTCACAAAGGGGTACTTCCAAAGTAAACATGCAATGGTGATTTTAAAACTTTTACTGCAACACAATAATGAAGTAAACAGTAATTAGACACCTACCAATTTTTTCCCCAAAGCAAACCAAGAAACAAACAAACCAAAAAACGTAAACAGGAAGATAACTCTGCCTATTCTTGCAGTTCCTCCAATCATGTTAGAAGGGTGTCATATTCAATGATCAAAAAATTTTTTTTAAAAAAATTTTAAAGATTTTATTTATTTATTTGACAGAATGAGAGAGAGCGCAGAAGCAGGGGAAGTGGGAGAGGGAGAAGCAGGCTCCCTGCCGAGCAGGGAGCCCGATGCGGGGCTCGATCCCAGGACCCCGGGATCATGACCTGAGCTGAAAGCAGATACTTAACCGACTGAGCCACCCATGTGCCCCAATGATCAAAAAATTTTCAAATCGCAGTATTTTCATTTTAGAATATTCCCCTTTTCTCCTCCTTCCCCGTCCCCAGGTATTTAACTTGAGAGAATGGGCTTTTTTACACATTAATTTTATACATATATGAAGCAGCGACAATAAGTCAATAATTTGGCATTTCTGTTTATAGTTGCTCCAACTGTTTTTTCAATTTCACAAAGCCATTATCCAGTATTGCTCCAAAATAGAGACTGTAGATTACAGGGAGCAAAGATTCTCTTTTTAGATTTATTTATTTGAGAGAGAGAGAGCGCATGCACGTGAGCAGGGGGAGCTTCAGGGAGAGAGGACCTCAAGCACACTCCCTGCTGAGCGCAGAGCCAGATGCCGGGCTTGATCTCCCAACCCATGAGATCATGATCTCAGCTGAGACCAAGAGTCCCACGCTTACTGAGCCACCCATGCACTCTACATAACATTCTGAAATCCATGTTAAGTCAAAGAAATGTGAAGCAGGGCATTACACTAAATTTTTGGATTCAATACACTAAAAAAAATAAGTGAAGCCTAGGAAAAGTTACCTCGTGTTTTATAGAAGAAACAGAGACCTGCAAAATCTGACTTTGGGTTGTATAGTATTTTACACACTGTGCGGACTGTGGCATCTGCTAAATGCAGCAGACATGTAGGCATTTATACCTGCCCTGTATCCCTACCCCCAACCATCTCCTGCCTGATACCAAGTATCGTGCCTATGAGCCCAAGTCATCTGAGACAATCCAGTGAATGCAGTGTGATGATCTGCTGTGACATATGAGGAAAAAAGTCCCTTTCCATCTTCATCAAAGTTTTGCTATAGAAGAAAATTGACAGCCAAGTTCTCATTCTTCTCACAAGCAAACTATGCTCGTATCACAAGTCCTTCAGGAAACCCTAGCGCCTTTCATCCTTCTATGGCTTCTCAGTCCCCAGACGTTCCTTGAGTGTAGCTCGCAGGCGCACTTCCGGCTTGTGCAGCTCCGCCCCCGCGCCTCCACGCCCTCCTCCTTGACCACCTGCTTCTTGAACTGGTTCATTTAACACCGGAATCAAATGATCCTGGGGTTGGCTAATTTGCTGCAGGAGTTGAGAATGTTCTTGACCTCTGACAGCAATGCCAGAAGCAGGGAAGGATTCTGTTAGTCCTTTGTCTCATCTGTTGAAACTGAGGCTGATCCGTAAGAATTCAAGGGGCTTCTCCAGAACGTGTAGGGTTGCAGCTGCAGCCACTGAAGACTGAGGAGCCCCCGTCCTAGCTGCTGGGGGAGGGGATCAACCACAGCCCTACTTTCTCTATCTCCGGGGTTCCCATAGAAAGATGCCCCACTGCTCTGTCAGGGTAGTTGAAACCAGCTCTTAGGGCTGTGGTCATTGGCTGGCCTTCATAGCCCATTGACATGATCTCAGTTACCACGTTCTCACAAGACTGCCCTGTGACACGTGCACCTGTTGCATCTTCAAAAGTGTTTGGCCAAGAAGACTCTCCTGATGCACCATTCATTTCTGCGGGCTTTTCTGCAGGGTTTTCTTGTTTTCATTGCCCTGGCAGGTGCAGGTGTGGGAGTGGGGCCCCGAGCCACAGCCCACCTCATGGAGGAGCTAATGGTGGTGCCCTGGCGGGATGTGATCTGTGCTGGTGCTGTGACGGCTTTAGGTTTTGCCACCGTAACCATCACAAGGTTTCTTCATCACTTTTATACTCTTTTAGAGCAGTATCATCATTGAGGACTTTGCTGGAATAAATTAATTTTTGACCTGCTACAGGAAAGACATCTTTCCCCCTTTCCAGATTCAACCTTCTCTTTCAGTGCTTTCATCGCCCCCTGGGGTCAATGTCAGTCCTGTTGCTGGAGGGTCTGCGGGGTAACCTACTTGGTGCCACCAGGCAGCGGGTCAGCTGGCCATGGGGGCAGGACCCTTTCTTAGATTTTTAAAAACAACTATCATTACCACCATTCATGACTCTGTTGGGTAGTTACTTTGTTAGGTGTTTTGCCGTTTCTATCTAATCTCTGTCCTTGGGGCTGAGGCTATGTCTTATTTTTTTAATGTCTATTTTTTTTTTATTCCTCAGAGTGCCAGGCATAGTAGATATTGAGTGATTAGCTGGTATAATAATCATCAAACCAACTACAAATCCCTTTGAAGTTCCAACGCCTATTGAAGGAAACAAACAAAAAATCTCTATGCCTTCCCAATACCATGCAAACTGGCCTTCTGCCAAGTGCTAGGCTTGCCAGTGAATGTGGATGGCTGGGCAGTTCCTGGGTATTTTTCAGAGCCTAATGGGAAGCTTGTGCTCAAGAGCTGCAGCTGAGTGCTTAGGAGGAGAGCCAGGCAGGAGACCCCTCAATTCCAACCACACTGTATTCTTGTCACTGGCCTCATGGTCATTAAAAACTAACCTGCAATTACACGCCAAGTAATGCGGGCAGGATTGGGTTTGGGAGGAGGCAGAACTCTTTAGGGCCAGCACAGTTTAGGGCCAGCACAGTGCTTCCTGAGGAAGAAGGTAGCCTTCCCCTACAGAAATGAGAAGAGCCGCCCCTCTCGGCCATGCTCCAGAAGAGGGGGAAATGTGAGGTTCCTGGCAAAAAGGCATTGATTCATGGTATTAGCGCTCCAAAATATGGGTTACAGAATCAGGCTCAACCATATCCTGGATTGATATGCGTGTTCAGAAGGGCTTGTAATACTCTCCTGTGTCTCGTTTACCCTTCCTGCTTTTAAAGATACACAGAGGGCATAATCCCTATTTTTACACTGATGAAAATGAAGGTATGGAGAGGTTAAGTGACTCATCTGAACTCATACACACAGGGAACTGGGGGCAAAACACACATTTTCTCACAGCTTTATATTTTGTCCGTATCAAGCACTAACTTATATTATGCTAATATCCGGGAAGAATAGGAAAATACATGAAAAAGTTGAGCATTCTGGGTGAAAGGAGGGATGCTGCTTGAGCTTAGGTAGTACTTGAAAGTGTATCACCTTTAGGTTTTAGTAAATTAACATATTTAAAAATCCATAGCAGAACATCATATAGACACATTTTTAAAAGTCATGTCTTATTACACAGTAATTAAGGTAGAGTCACCCTTGTCAAAACCACCCATGAGAGACTCCATAAAGGAAGCCTATGACAAATGCACTATCACCCATAGGGAGTGGTGATAGATAGCGGTATCATGGTGAAATTCACGACAATCAGCTTTACCCAGGACAGGCTATTGATAATGTTACAGATGAATGCTAAATACTACATGATAGGAGCTATCTGTCTGATTCAGTTTAGTTCTTCTTGCATTTTATTAAATTACCATTCCATCCCTTAGTCATATTCCCTCTCATTCACTTTTATCTTGTCCTTTGAGTATTTGACAAATGTCTTCTCATTTATCCTACTATGCTGTACAATCTTCCTTTGATTCTCTATCTTTGATTTTCTTATTTTTACATCCTCTTACCTCAGTTCTACAATCTTTCCAGCATTCCCTTCTAAATGATGCCTTAAGCAGTACCTTGTGTTTCTCTCTTACTTTTGATTACCTTTTTTTTACATTCAAGTTCACTAAACTAGGTATTTTTTCCTTCTATTTTTCTTTTTTTCTTTTTCCTTTATTTTTTTAGAGTATTTATATTAGGCAGCATGCATTACCATTAGGCACGCATTAATTTACTTCTGAACAATGTAGCTGTTACATTCTTGCTTTAGCTCAAGCAGTTCTCACTGTGCCTCTTGAAACCTGCACATAATTTTCTTGGTTGGATATTACTAGTGTCTTTCATTTTCTGCCTTCTTTATGTTAAAACTAGAATCTAATGGGGGCAAATCTAACTAGTGAATAGACAACATTGCTTAGATGCCATCCATTTTTGCATTTGCAGACTTATATGCCCTCCTGCTGAAATTAAATTTCAGGTCTAATCATTTATATGATATTCTCAAGGGTCATCTTCGAAAACTACCAGTTTTGTATATCTAAGTGTCAGTGAAGGACTCCTCAGGCAAGCTATTAGACAACACACGAGGAAAGTGATAGAGAGAAGCCAAGTGGCTCTCTGGAATGGTAACAAGTGAGTTCTATACAATTTCTCCCTAAATATTTCAGGTGTCAGTTTTCAGAGTCCCAAACCAAACAAGTATGATGTGCTTTACATTCTCTCTCTTTTAAAATGTAATAGGAATAAAAAAACATTGTAGGAAACTTAAATCTCTTAACACTATAAATAAGATAAACATACAATATTTTTGGCACTTAAATCATTTAAAAGCTAGTTTCATCATTTTAGAAATAATTTTTATTTAAATTTGATTTTAAATAGGCAGTAAAAGACAATGAAAATAAAGCTCAATTTTGATATTTTATATAGTTCAGTCTATTACACAGCATTCTCACCTTACGGATAAACATTTAGAAGATGCTTATCAAAGGAAGTAAAACATCCAACTGAATATAATTATAAATATATGCCTGATTTTAGTGTATTTTAGAGACATTAAAATCAATGCTTATTTTGAGTTTTTCTACCTGTCATCTAGTTGTTCAAATGCTATTTTTAAATTATTCACAGTTAATTAATTAAACAAATTACTGAACTACTGTGTGCGTGATATTGGTGATACTGTGGTGAGAAAAAAAAAAAATAAAGGACATACCTCCTGCCCTTTTGGAGCCTATAGTCTGGTAGAGTAGAGATGTATTTGTTGAGTGGTCATGAAAATAAATTTATAATTACAAACTGAAGAAAAAGCACAGTGGTATAAGACAGTTATAGAGGAGTCTCATCACACCTAAAATGTCTCCCTAAGGCAGCGTTCCATGAGCTGAGGTTTGAAAGGTGAACTGGAATGAATAGAAGTTAACAAGATACAGGAGAAGGTGATTTACTTCAAAGGCTAAAAGAAACCTATGGAAAGGCTCAGCGGTGGGATGAGGTAACTGAAGGGCTGTATGGATGGAGCGCAGATGGTGAGAAGCACAGGTGGCAGGAGATGCGGCCAACAAGAGGACTGGAAGTGCTCACCTAAGAGCCATGAGAAGTTGGAGGATGAGTTTAAGCACCCGGGTGACATCTTCAGATTTGGAATAGCAAAAGTGCATTCTGGCTACACTGTAGAGAACAAAGTGGAAGGAAAACAAGAGTAAAAGCAGAGGGAGTAGCTAGAAAACCCACGTGGTAATTCCAAACTAAAGATTATGGAGATGGAACGAGAGTTGGATAGCGGAGAGGAGATCTATACAAGAAGAGCAACCCCCTGCATTTGATAATGGGTTGAATAAGTGGGAGTACAGGGAAGAAGAAAAAGGACTGAGGAAAATTTCTAGCTTTCTGGCTTATATGTTAAATGTATCAGGGTCCCGATAACCAGGCCACGAATTTGGGGAGAGATGAGGCTGGGCAGTTAAGCAAGAATCAGATCACAATGGGAGAGCATCATATGTCATACTACACCAAATGGAGAGCTGTTGTAGAATTTGGAGCAGAGCGAAATGATCAGGTCTGTGATTTGGAGAGTTTACTCTGTTACATGATTAATAATTGGTTGGAGTTGGAGATGGCTTGGAAAGAGAGGTCATATATGGAAACTGAATTGGATTGGGTTGAAAATGAAGGTAAAGGGTAACTCATTCATTTTTGGGGGGGGGGGAACTGGCTACATATTGGAGGACAAATCACTGAGATGCTCTAAATAGGAAAAAGTATAGGTTTTAAGAGGAAGATGATGAGTTTAATTTGAGATGTCCTATCGGCAGCTAGTTTCTAGGACTGAAGCCGGAGAATAAAGTCTGTTTTGAAAATACAGATTTTTGAATCTTCAGCAATTAAAGCCCAAAGAAAGAATTTACAAGTGAGAAAAGATGTAGATTGATGACTGTACCCCAAGAAAACCAACTTTAAAGGGATGGACAGAGTAAGAGCCTGAGAATAAAAGGACAGAGAATTAAGAGAAAACTAGAGGAGAATATGTGAAGAAGGAAGGAAGGGTCAAAAATGGCAATTGCTACAGGAGGTTCAAGTAAATTAAAGTTTTCATTGGATTTAGTGACCAACATGTCATTGGTTATCTTTTAGAAATAGCTTTAGTAGCAAGCCGGGAGAGTAAATCTAAATTGCAGTGGAGTGAGAAGAGAATGCAGACCTGTCTCCAAAGCCTTCAAAAACTGTGGCTGTGAAACAGGAGAGGGAGCTAAGAACAGTAGCTATGGAGATATATGGAGTTGGCCTCAAAAAGCATCTCGGTATTCACACACATTGTAGGACAGTTCAAATATGCTAAATATGATTCCTATGTTTCAAGAAACTTATATTTCAAGAGGGAAATCAAATGGCAATAAATCAAAATACACTGAAAGAGATGTGTGATTATGTAATATTTTGCCTGTGTAATATTTGCACTATAAATTATATAAAATGCATGTTAAGTGTTAGTTTGGGGAGGAATATGATTCTCTTTACCACAGGTTATTAGAGAACTAGATTGCGCCATGAAAAAATGAGCATAGAATATATAAGCACTTGTAGGAGAAAAGGCAAGCACCTACACCAGCTATGTAGGATGAGACTCACCAAATGCTTTAACAAATCTAAAGAATGCGTTAGTCATAAATCGACTGGTCAGCCAACAAAGCAGAAAAAAAGGAGCATAAAAAGACTGGCTGTACCAGTGAAAGAAGGGAGCTGGAATTATCAGGTGATTATAAGCTCACAGTAGTTTTCAACCTTGGCTGACATCAGAATCATCCCAAGAGCTCTTGAAAATCCCAGTGCACTTACTGCCCCTCTCAGACCAATTATATCACAACCTTTGGGAGTGAGACCTGGCCCCAAGTAATTCCCGTGTGGGCTCCTAGTTTAAGGCACTGTCTCCTCTAATGTAACCATGAAAGTCATGGCTACCACACTTCTCAGACTGTGGTCCCAATGCTGAATCATTCATGGCCACGAGATAAAGGTACTGGTGGTCTTAGGCTGATACTATTGGATATTTCAGTCATCTAGCCTTCTAGTGATGATTCCATATGTATCAATTCACCTTTTGATTATCATGCAGCATGACAACAGGGGAAGAACTGATCATGTTGACTTGAGTATTTATGGTCTCCATGATAGTTATGTCTCTAATTATAAATGTGATAGAGACAGGTTAATTAATAAATGAGGATTTTCATTTCCTCCTCATCCTCACTTCACTGAAGAGACCTTTGCTTTCAGTAGTCTTATTTCTAGGCTTTTTGTGTTATAAAATCTGAAGATTGCACAGATAAAAATGGTCTTAGAAAAAGAATAACTTTACAGTGAACAAATCTGGCAAACACTACCTTAGCCAGGTAATCAAGATAAGAAGACATATGGATTGCATGGGTTCTTAATTTGATGTAATAAAAATGATAAAATGATAAAAATGATACTTTACTTCTTTAGCCTTTCCCACAAAAACCCATAACTCCATACTTATCACAAAAACATGAGTTAAGCCCCAACTGAGGGACATCCTACAAAATACATGAGCTTGTCAAAACTATCAAAATCATCAAAAACAAGGAAAGTCTAAATCTCAGTCCATAGCCTAAGAAGACACGATGACTAAATGTAATGCAGTATCCTGGAGGGGATTCTGGAATAATATAAAGATGTTAAGCGAAAACTGAAGAAATCTGAATAAAGTACAGTTTTTAGTTAATAATAATGGATCAATACTAGTTCATTAGTTGTGGCAGACATACCACACCAAGAAATTAACAGTAGGGGAAACTGGGTATGGAGTATAGAGAAAATCTCTGTATTACCTTTATAACTTTTCTGTAAATCTAAAACTATTCTAAAATAACAAGTTTATTTAAAAATAATATTGAAATTAACTGAAATTGGATCATAGACCTGAATGTAAAATACAAAACTATAAAACACCTAGAAGATAACATAGGAGAAAATCTAGACGACCTTGAATATGGTGACAACGTTTAGATACAATACCAAAGTCAAATCCATGAAAGAAATAATTGATAAGCTGGACTTCATTAAAATTAAAAACTTCTGCACTGTGAAAGACACTGTCAAGAGAATGAGAAAGCAAGCCACAGACTGGGGAAAAATATTTACAAAAGACATATCTGATAAAGGGCTAGGACCCAAAATATACAAAGACCTCTTAAAGCTCAATAATAAGAAAACAAACAACGCAAATAAAAAAGAAATGAGAAAAGATTTGTCTTAGTCCATCTGGGCTGCCATAATCAAATATTATACATTAGGTGGCTTATAACAACAAAGTTTATTTCTCATAATTCTGGAGACTGGGAAGTGCAAGATCAGGTCCCCAGCGGATTTGGTGTCTGGTGAGGACTTACTTCCTAGTACCATTTTTCACTGTGTCCTCATAAGGCAAGGAAGGGGAAAAGAATCTCTCTTCTATAGGGGTTCCTTTTATTTTATTTATTTTTTATTTTTATTTTTTAAAGATTTTATTTATTCACTCATAAGAGACAGAGAGAGAGGAGAGAGAGAGAGAGAGAGAGAGAGAGGGAGGCAGGCTCCCCACTGAGCAGAGAGCCCAATGCGGGACTCGACCCCAGGACCCTGGGATCACGACCTTAGTCGAAGGCAGACGCTTAACCATCTGAGCCACCCAGGCACCCTATAGGGGTTCCTTTTATAGGGCACTAATTCCATTCATTAGCACTCCACATTCATGACCTAATCACCTCTCAAAGGCCTCACCTCCTATTATCATCACCCTGCCAGTTAGAATTTCAACATAGGAATTTTGGAGGGGACATAAACCCTCAGTCCATAGCAAGACCTAAAGAGACATCTCACCAAAGATGATACACATGCAGATGGCAAATGAACATATAAGAAGATGCTCAGTATCATATATCATTAGGAAATTGTAAATTAAAACAAGGAGCTACAACTACACACCTATTAGAATGGCCAAAATTCAAAACACTGACACCACCAAATGCTAGTGAGGATGTGGAGCAATTGGAACCTTATTCGTTGCTGGTGAGATGCAAAATGGTACCACCACTCTGGAAGACAGTTTGGTGATTTCTTAGAAAACTAAACATACTTTTACTATAGGATCCACCAATTGAGCTCCTTGGTATTTACAAAAATGAATTGAAAACTTATGTACTCAAATGTTTATAGTAGCTTTATTCATGCTGCCAAAACTTGGAAGCAACCAGGATGTCCTTTAGTAGATGAATGGATAAATAAACTGTGGTGCAATCAGACAATGGAAAATATTATTCAGCATTAAAAAAGAAATGAGCAGTCAAGCCATGAAAAGACACAGAGGAAACTTAAATGGATATTACTAAGTACAAGAAGTCCATGTGAAAAGGCTACATAGTGTATGATTCCAACTATATGGTGCTCTGGAAAAGGCAAAACTATAGAGACAGTAAAAAGATCACTTTGCCAGAGGTTTGAGAGGAGGGAGGGAGGTGGAGCACAGAGGGTTTTTAGGGCAGTGAAACTACTCCGTATGATACTATAATGGTGGAGACATGTCATTAAACATTTCTCAAAACCTAAAGAATGTACAACACCATGAGTGAACCACACAGTACACTATGAACTTTGAATGATAATGATTGTCAATGTAGCTTCATTTATTGTGACAAATGTACCACCCTGGGGGTGGGGGTGTTAATAATGGGGAAGCTATGTATGTATAGGGTTAGGGGGTATATGGGAACTGTCCATACTTTCCAATCAACTTTGCTTTTAACCTTAAACTTCTCTAACATATGCATTCTATTTTGAAAAATTTATTCAGTATGGGAGAGTCTGCTGAAGAGATGAAAAGATGTAGGCTAAGACATAATAAAGGTCTAGGTGGCTCCGTCGCGCAATGGATAGCGCATTGGACTTCTAAGACATAATAAAGGTCTGACTTTCCTAGTAAAATATTTCTTGTGTTTCTAGGCTCAGATCATTAGGCTCTAATCAGATCAATGAGAGAAGGCTTGTGTCAGTTTTGCTTATCCCTCTATTCCCAGTGTCTGTCATTCTGACAGAGTACCTAGAACATGGTAGCTGCCCAATAAGTATTAATAAAATGAATGAATAAATGAAATGCCTCCTGTTCCATGGAATTTTCCCTAATTACCCTTAAAGAGATTAAATCATTCCATTTATGTTTCTCAGGTACATTTCTTGTTCCTTTATTTTATTTCATGTTTTATTATATATTTGCATGCAGCTGTCCCACATTACCCTCCACACATCTAAATACATATCGTATACACATACACACACATACACACATATATGAGCGCGCACACACACACACACACACACACTAGACCGAAGTTCCTTGAAGACAAAGACTGGGCTTCATTTATATCTTTCATCTGCAAACACTTAGCTTGGGTGAACATTCATACATGCTTGTTGAATTGAGTTTACTTTGTTTGCTATCACCTGTTTAAAATTTCTTATTTAGTTGTAATTACATAGCAAATACAAAGTTATTAGCTATTAAATTAATATGAGATAAATGTACTTATTAATCTAATTAATACCTAACAAGAACTGGCAAGCAACTCTGTTCCGTATCTAGCTGGTACTAGATTCTGAAAAAGCGTTTCATATGCTATTTGTAATCTCAGGGCCATTGTTTAGTGTTATGTGCTCAGAAGCCAATTTGATTTCCTTGTGGAAATTTTCCTAAACCAGCAGCATGCATGTGAGGTGGAAAGATTACTGGACCAATGGGAATCTGGAGACTGGGTTCTACTTAGGTCCCTGAGTTTAGTGAATTGTATGGCCAGTGGTAATTCTTTTCATTGTCACGCCCTGAGGTATCGCTTCTTAAACAAACAAACAAAAATGAACTAGATAATATGTAAGAACATTCTAACTCCAATATTTGTTGTCATTTAAAGCTCTTAGAAAATCTAACGGGATCCCTAAATGACAAGCCAGTTCTCTGCTCATGCATTTTTCTGGCCACAAGATGGCGGACTTTGTGTTGTTTTCTAACAGTAAAAAGAAACTTGACCTTGCAGTTTTGAAAGTTTAAAACACCCAATTCCTTAAAAAGTCTGATAAATGTAACATGGACTTTACATTCTAACTTTTCAAAGTGTCTTAAATGCTATGGATTTTCACAATAAAGATTTCCTCTTTTGTGTGGGAATACTGATTTAGACTGTATTTCTATACAAATGCAAATATCCCGTGATGAGATCAAAGCGTCTGTAAGTATTTTCATTTGTTTTTCTTTTTCCTTGCATAGTCAAAGACAGTGCTGTTGGAATTCAAAATTGATAAAAACTTTTATGTGTGACTGGATAGAATTTTCAAAATATACTGTCACTCTGATATTTTTAGCCCTTGTCCTTGACACTACCCAAGCATCACAACTTCCTTTGATGCTACTGAGTTTCAGGATTTTATTTGAGGCAGAAGTAGCAGGTCAAAATACATCTACTTCATGCACCAAATTGGGAATTAGAAACAACAATATTTGCACTTCAGAAATTTGATGTAATTTTCCTTAAAATACATGATCTATCTGCTATAAGAAGATTCATGACCCTCCCAGCTTACCCTGGTCAGAAGCTCATTCATTTCCGACACGAGCGTGTTCAGATTGCCCTCTGCCAATTGAATGAGCCTCTCTGGGGCCCGCTGAGGTGAGAGCAGGTGCTGAAAAAGATTTCATTCCACATACATTTTAGTAAAAGGCTCTGCAGTGATTATGGGGTTGCACATTTAACACAACAGTTTTCCTTTTTATACAAAGTATTTCACCATCTCGCCTTCAAAGGAAAGATAAACCATTTCAACTGGGCACACATATATGAAGTGCTATGCAAAATATCCTGGCAAGCAATGCAAATTGCAGTCATTTATTGAAAAATTACTATGTGCCAGGCTTTTTTTTCCCACTTAATTCTTACAACAATTCTATGAGGTAAATGTTTTTTTGTTTTGTGTCTGAAGAGACTCTGGCTCGAAGAAAGTTAAAACTTGCCCAAGATCACATGGCCAGTAAGGGGTAGAGTCAAGATGAACTCTGATTGTTCAAGGCTCCCATTTCAACCAACAGAGAGTTTACAGGAAAGAAAGAGAGGAGGGACCTGGCCAGGCACTCACAGAGAGGCCGTTTTCTTCTGTTGAACACAGTCAATGTCACAGAACAGTAACATTAGACAGGGTCACTCTGTGACAGTGATGAATGAAAGAAAACAAGACCACTCCATAATCTTGTCTAAGCACAGACAAAGCCATGGTTTCAAAGGTATCAAAAATCCATTTGCTGTCGAATCTGAGTGACCACTGCCCCTTTGGTCATTATAGCTTTAGCCTCCCTGTGTTCTTCCCTCCTTCTCCATAAGATTCATTAGAATAATCCATTACCTCCATTTCCTAATGGCACCCAACCCAGCCCAAACCCCTGCTTCCTTACAGCTGCACCAGAACACCCAGCACAAACCCAATACTTGGAGTCATTTCTATGACCTTCTTATGGAGACACACCCACATGCCCCGTAGTGGGCAGTGTCCCTTGTTGCAATGAGCTCAGAAACACAACTCTGTTCTCAGTGGTCTCTGGCTGGACACAGGGAAAGGAAACAAACAAGGAGGTAAAATAATTTGCTTACCATTTTAAAATATCAAGATAGGATCCCAAGGATCCAGGTGTTAAATAAATTGTAGAAGAAGGACACAATCCCCGAATCAAGAAAGACTGGAATTGAAGGAAAATCAAGGTGGTGTTGACCAATGCTCAGCCAGCCCTCAGGAGGTAGAGAACTGTATCTCTTGGCTCAGGTAGTGGCCACAGATTAAAAGCTCTTCCATTAGGGCCTTTTGCTACTTCATCCAGTGCTTGTGCAGTATTTTCAAAATGGTTTATGTCCTACGGAGGTATTTGCTTTTCTAGTTCGATCTCCTTTCTTTTGTATTCCTTCCATACAGAGTAGTCCCCCCTCATCCATGGGGGCTACGTCCCAGGACCCCCAGTACACGCCTGACACTGCTGGTAGTATTGAACCCTGATACACTGTTTTTCCTTCTGCATATGAGCCTAGGATAAAATTTAATTCATAAATTGGGCCCAGTAAGAGATTAACAACAATAAAATAGAACAATTATAAAGATATGCTGTAATAAAAATTATGTGAATGTACTTTGTCCCTCTCTCAAAAAACATTACTGGAATGTATCCACCCTTCTTGTGACGATGTAAGATGATGAAATGCTTACATAATGAGGCACTGTGGCGTAGCATGAGGCTACTATTGACCTTCTGATGACAAGTCAGAAGGGGGATCATCTGCTTGTGAACCAAGGTTGACTGTGGGTAACTGAAACCGTGGATGGGGTGGCGGGGGACTAAGGAAAATTACCAGTCAGCATCTTCCTCATTAAAACTCCCATCTCTGAATATGAGGCCTACAAGGTAAACTCGGATTCCTCTGTCTAGCTTTCAAGGTTGTCCTTCATAACACCCTGCCCCACTCAAGTTTCTAGCCTTATCTTTTACGAGCATGCCTGCCTTCTCGTGTAGGACAGAGAGGCCCTGTGAATTCACAGCTCCACCTCTGCTCACACACTCTCTTCTTCGACTCGAGGAAGGAGTATGAGCCCAGGGCCAGCGAGGCTTTATTGATGGCAGTCTAGGCTGGGCCTTTCCAGGCAAGTTACTTTCTCTCTCTGAGCTTGACAAAGGTAGTTTCATTCTCCCCAGCCCGAAAGTCATAGGGCCTCTACTCAAATCCTGGCTCTGCATTTAGTAGCCATGTGATCTTGTGTCTCACATTAACTTTTCTGTGTTTCGGTTTCCCTACCTGAAAAAAACAGTACTTCTTTCCTACCTCTTGAGTTTCTAGAAGATTTATGTATGATAATTCATGTAAGACTTTAGTCACTTAATTGCTTTGCACAGAGATACCCATCACTAAGTGTTAGTTATTTTTGCTGTCATCATTATTGGCTTCCTCTTCTGGAAAATAGGAATAATAATACTTGCCTTGAAGGCCATGGTCCAGATTACAGAATATACTCCCTAGAAGAGTATCTGCCAGTGTCTAGTGAGTAAATCTTAGATTTTTCCTCCAGTCCTTGCCAACATTTCTCTGCCTATTAAACTGTGTCTATTCTTCAAGTTCCAGCACAAATTACACTCTCATTAATAATGCATTCCCTTGTTTCTCCGAATATTACCTGTTTCTCCAATCTTTGTACAATATTGTAAGTCAAAAATTTATAAAACACATGATGATTACCCTGATTGTTAAATTATTGCTTTAACCACATAGACTGTAAGCTTCCTGAGGGTAGTGACCACAGTGTATGAGTCATGAAACTCCCAGGGAACCAAGTGCAATACCGAAACATTCCAGAATTTCTCAAAAAATACCTGATCATTGACGGATAGCAAATTGGGAGTCACTTTCCATCTTTTGTTATCAGATGAAGTCCCAATTTCCTTAACATTTCCTCCTCTCCCACCCACTACCGAAAGTTTTAACAATGTTTTAGAATAGTGTTTTTCAAATTTGTTCTCGTTGAAGTGTTTTCAAAGGTCTGCTAGCTCTCTAGTACAAAGTTTTAATCTTGTGTTTTCATTTTGACGGGAAACTTAAATGTTAATGTAAGCATTTCTGGAACTCAGGCCGGGCACCTGAGAGAGGCTATGGCCATCTGATCTCAGCACCTACCTCTGCATGCATGTCTGATCGTATGGCAGATTGAACACGTAAATCATGTGACCTTGTCCAGTAATGACAAATGTCATTTTAGGACCCCTTGCAAGGGGCTCTGTAGTTCATACTGTAGAATCGTAGGAATTATATGTAATATACATACTGATGAAAGAACCTGTGTGGAAGTAGTCAGGGTCATATTCTTGTTGCAAGCAGCAATTTGCTCTCAGCAAAAATCATCTGTTATTTTATATGAATGTTTTTAATTTTAATTTTATTGGTTTTTTTTAGGCTTTTGTAAGGATTAATGTGTTTTGATTTTATCGAGCTGTAAGTATAGGAACTATACCTGATTTTATGTTTGTACATATTTAAATAACATAATAAAGCTGATTTAGGCCAAGCACTGAGGGTACATAAGCCACTTTCCCTTAACAGCAATCTGTTATAGTTAATACTCAAATTTGAAAAACACTGGTTTAGAAAATCTCTGAATTTTCCTCCTGGTTGCTTGCCTTGATTTGGGGTGAAGGGAAGATTTACTAATTCTGGCCACTACCCCTTGGGAAGCTTCTGTCATCTTTTCCCTGGCTCTTGCCATGACTGCTCCAACCTACCTTTAGTTCTTGAGTCATATTTTCGAGACCATACAGCATTTTATATGGGGCAGGTAGTGGGCCAGTGAGGTTGATACTCATGGCCATCTGCTCCAGGCGAGCCAAGTCACCGAGAAGAAGGCCCGTGCATTCATCTCCACAAACTGTGAAAGGGGAAATGACATAGAATATTTACTTCTGTTAAACATCCCAGGCAGATGTTCAAAGATTTCAGCTATGAAATATTTTATGGCCCACATATAATTCCGCGAGAGATGATGCTACACATCTTAGATAATTAACACTTTCAAATGGATGATGGTTGGAAAAAAGAGGAAAAGAACAACAGGAGAGCAGACATGCCTGTTGGCCAGAAGCTGAAGTAGGGACAGGGACGTAAGGTGAGAACCAAAGAGGAGGAGCAAATGGATTTTGAGGGGAACGAGCATATTACAGAAGTACGAGAGGTAAGACATGGGATATAACATTATGAACGTTCCAGCAGTTCCCACATAAGCAATCTAGAGGACATCTGTAACTAGAGCATAAGACATGCTCCCGTGTCTAAAACTGTATGCAAATAACGTGCTCTACTGCAGTGGACTGGAGAGTGTCGACAGCAATGGGGTCTCCCCGTGTTTCACGTACCATGTAGGCTGCATATCCCAAATTTGTGCAACTTTTCCGCTTGACAACTACGGAAAAGAGTAATTTTTAAAAAAGAGAAGTCAAAAGAAAGAACTTTTCTTTTTATAATTTGTGTTTCTTTGGCTCATGGTATGTATGTATGTATTTATTCACTTACTTACCGACTTATTTGCCAACTTTTCCTCTTTAGCCTTTCAGCCCATTATCGCCCGTCATTACATGCTCTCCCACAAATTCCTGCTTTGCTAATTAACCTCATCCAGCCTTGTGGATAAATAATTGCTAAGGGCCAGGAAAGTGTTATTCCGTAAGTAGCCAGAAGTGCTAATATTCTATGTATAATCTTTTCGGTAATTAGAAAGAGGGAGTGCTCATGCTTGGCGTGGTGGAAGGGGGCTGGTGGTAGAGTTAGTAGAGAGAAAAAAAAATGGATGGTTTTTTCATTATTAGATTAATTTCATAAACAGTAGAATTTCTAAAATGAAAATACATGAATTCTCTTGTAGGATTTTAAATATATACATATTCAGTTTGAAGTTTTTAGTTCCTTTTTTTTTTTTTAACCCTTTGCAACGGAGCAACGAGGTGTAGCTTCTCCATGCCAAGGAGCATGTATTACCATGTTTATGATATGCATTTATGTAGACAGTTATAATTTCTAGCATATATTCAGCAGAAGGAGGTATCAAAACTATGCACAATAAGAAGAGAGGTAAATGCATAACACGGCAAATACCAAGATTTGGAGTAGCTTTGGACCATGCACCAAATTGGCAAGAATTCAATCAGTCCTCTAAAACAGCACTCCCCTGAGCTGCCTAATGGAGAAAAAGCCACTAACTAAAGCTTGTAAACAAAGAGAAGTAGTACAGAGGGTGATTTTTTTGATAGGACAGCAGTTAAAGGTGAGTTACAAGATCCCTTCACAGGGCTTCAACTGCCCCAGCAGGGCTTTCAGTAAATCAGCTGCGTACGGATGATATCTGCAACTGTAGAGTGTCCCCTGAAGGAGCTTCGCCAGCTGAGTGAACAAAGAGGCTTTGGAGGCAGGAGCCCAAAGGTGGAACTAGGAGCTGTATTCTCTTCCTCTTCTGCTAACCGGAATGAAAGGGAATTTGCTCTACATGGAAACTCAGTGTAAACAACAGAGTGCTGTGTCTTCCTGCTCCCAGTTCAATGGGAGTGCTTGAGAAGCTTTAACACACCTGTCTACATGAAACATTTACAGAAAACACAACCGGCAACATAATTAGGTGCCGAATTGACTCTGTCTAAACATCAGAACACAGTCTGGGTGTCAAACGCTAGTGGGTCTCAGAATCATCTGAAAAATTTTCTTAAATCACAGAAGACAGCCACTTGGCTGTACATTAAAATCCTATGGGGATTTATAAAATACAGATGTCCAGGTACTTCCCACCCCCACTTTCAGAGCATCTGATTTCTTGGGTCTGTGGCAAGGCCTAGGCGTCAGAATTTTTAGATTATAGAGGATCCGATCATACAGCTAGGGTTTAGAGACACCATTGCAGATGATAAGCTTTAGGGATGCTCAATCCTAAAGATGAAAGTCGTCATTTTGCTTGTTGTCTCCTCTGCCTTGGATACTTCTCCCTCCATCTTCCCCTATGCAGCTCCTGGATATTCAGGTCAAGGGCTTAAGTGGTACTTCCTCGGAGGGGAAGGCCGTGATGACTCAGAAGTGACTGTCTCCAGCAATCACTATTGCATTCCCTTGGTCTCGTTATCTTAACACTCATGTGTGTATGAGCTCCCTTATTACTTTGTTTATATATTACTTCTTCCATACCAGAGAAGAGATCTTAAAAACCTTTGGTCACAGTGTTTAGGATAGTGTCTTACACACAGTAAACATAGTAAAAAAACATGTGCTTATGACTATCTTTGTGAAAGAAGAGCAAAAATATTTTGGAAAAGAGCAGAGTGTTAGAGGGAGAGAACAGAGAGAGGGAGAGAGGGAAAGGGAGGGAGGGAGGGAGGAAGGGAGGGAGAGAAGAATGGTCAAACAGGAAGTGTCTAAATGGGAGAACATGATAATGAGATAGGAACTGGAGAACAACACAGATATGTGAGGAACAGGAGAACAGAATAAAAACAATGGTAAGGAAAAATTGTCTTGTGATTGGAGAGGCAGAGACTGAGTAATGTTGGGATATGGCTGTTATGATACCCACATAAAGTAATTCAGGTTTTTGTTTGTTTGTTTTGAGGTAATTCAGTTTTGACTTAGGAAAGAGTTATTGGAATGGAGGAAGGGATGAGAAGCAAAAAGATAAGAAATGTTATCAAGAAAGAAACAACACAGATGGGTTACTGACCAGATAAGGGCAATGCTCAGTTCTGGGATGGATTAAAAATGGTCACCACTTCCTTCCTGTTCTCCCATTAAGAGGTAGAGCCTTATTTCTCCCCCTTAAATCTGGGTTGGATTTATGACACACTCTGACCCAAAGAGTGTGTCAGAGGAATATTGTGTGACTCTTCAGCCTCAGCTTCAAGGCGTTCAGCATTTTCTGCTTTCACATTCTTGGAACCCTGCTGCCTTATGGATAATCCCAAATGAGTCTTCTTGAGGAAGAGAGGCAGCTGTGAGCAAGAGAAAGGCAGGCCCAACCATTCCAGCTGAGGCTCCATCATGTGAATGGGGCTATCTGAGCCTCCTCAGGCATGACAACAAAAGAACTATCCATTGGAGCCAGCCCAATCTGTCAACCTACAGAAACTTGAGGATATATCCAGTTGTTGTTTTAAGCTATTGAATTTTGGAGTGGCAGCAATACATAACTGATACACTTTCCCAAGTTTTGCAAGTGTGATTTAGAGTTCAAATTCAGATCAGGGACTTACAAGTTGCAATTCACAGGCTAAGAACAAGTATTAGCAAAAATTCTTAATTTTATTAAAAGTTAGGAAGGATACAAAGGTTCCTTTTCCACTGAGGCCAACTTTATCATTATTATAAAGTTCCATTCAACTTCTAGTGAAGATGGATTTGGGGCAGATGTTCCCAGGATGTAAACAAAAAATATGTTCTTTTTACTTTCAAGATCTGGAGAGATACTTCATAATAGGATGTCTCACCATGCTTTTTAGGGCAGTGTGTTCTTCAGGAATCTTTTGCTAGCCCTTTCTCTAATGTATTTATAATTTATAACCTACCTATTTCCAAGAAGAAATTGAGTCAGCTCACTGATAATAGTGTGGCTAGAGGTTCCTCACTGGTGGCTCCAGAAATTTCCAGGGAAAAGTTTTCTCAGATTTTATTTCATATAAGAATAAATCAAGCACTGGAATGCAGAACTAGATCTGATTTACTGTAATACACTACAGAGTAAATTGGTGAACTAGAATGCCAAGAGGCATGATGAATACTGATTTTTCTCTCGCTTATTCTATCCCCTGCCCATCTGTTTTGGTTCCTCATCTTCAGTTGTTGAAATAAAAATGTATTTAATTGCTCTTTCAAGGACTCATACATCCCATTTTATGTTTCTGTTCCAAAGATCTATTATTGTCCCATGTCTTATGGTCTCTGTATTTGCTTTTTGAGGAACAAAGTAGAAGCACATTTCTGTAAGTGAAAGGTAAGTTTTACAGTATGCTCCAAGTAATATACTAACATCTGTCCAAATGGGTCAGAACGACTTATGGATATGACAGCCATGGGGATTTTCCTAAAGCTTCTATATAAGTTTAGTTCATGCAGTTAGAAGATACACCCACGAGGAAATATGCCTTTTACATAATGGTTTGCTATTTTATTCTGACACAAAATATTTTACATATACCGCAAGCTACTTTTATTTGCCCTCAAAAAGTCTGAAGTGTCTGGCAACAAACATGGATGCAAATTAAAACCACATTTAATTCACTATAAGAGGGAAGATTTGAAGAGTGTACAGAGACATGGAATATTCACATTATGTAAACAGTTGTTCTTTGATGAATGTGCAGTAACTGCTCAGTGTAAATTAACACCTATCTTATAATCAGGACCCCCAAAGAACCTCTTCCAACCATTCTATTCAGCAAGAGATAAGGTTATAAAGTGAGATCCTGGCTAAACTGCATGGGAACAAAAGCAAATATTTCAAGACTATGATTATATTTTACATGACTAAATGTTTCTGAGGCTTTGCCTATAAAAGTGTCAGGATAAATTTGTGTCTAATATTAACAAATGCAGTACTAAATTCAGATCGTTATAGCTGGGCACATGTAAGGGACAAATCATGCAACTGATATTACAGAGCTTTCTGTTAGCAATTAGTACAAAATACTGCATTTCTACCAGAGTCCCTCATGCATAATAACTACTGGCTTACTGTCACAAAAAATTCACACACTATGTCCACACCAAAGAAGCTGAAGCTGAAATGAGTGCAATGAGTATTTTTGAAAAGGCCAAACCCATTACCAATTTTAGGTAAAATACATAAATTGTCTGCCCTAATAGAATAGGGATGAATGAGTAAATACACATTTCTAACAAAAGACTAAATTTGTGTACCTATATTCATGTTTTAATTTAACTCTTTTATATTAAGGCCATTGATATTTCCTAGGATATGGATTTTATATTTCTCTCCTTTCTCTTTCCCTTTCAAGAAGAAACTTTTAGATTGGCATATATTCAGGGTTTATTATTATGTAGAAATAATATCTTCTAAAATAAAAATTTGGTTTTAAACTGATTAAGAAGTCTTTTTTGCCTATTATTTCTCTGAATAGAGGGAAAGGTATTCTGTAGGCTTTAGATGAGGCTGATGAATTTGTTCATGCACCAAGTTGTTTTATATATTATATGTAATTACATATTTAAGATATCATATAATATATAAGTATAATTATATAAAATATAGAATATAAATAACTAATTTATAATTAATAAACTAATAAATTCATATAATTATATGTTATATAATATAAATTTTTATATCTTAATTTTAACTTAATTTTAAAATATTTATATATAAATTTTATTTTATATATGTTAAACAAAATTCTGTACATAAGTATATATATATATAACACAAGTTCAATATGGCTTAAGTATGGCATAACTGTTCCAAAAAAAAGGAGGGCACCTGGGTGGCTCAGTTGGTTAGGTGTCTGCCTTCAGCTCAGGTCATGATCCCAGGATCCTGGGATCGAGTCCTGGATCAGGCTCCCTGCTCAGCAGGGAGTCTTCTTCTCCCTCTGCCCCTCACCCTGCTCTCAGGCTCTCTCTAGCTCTCTCCCTCAATCTCTCTCAAATATATAAATAAATAAAATATTAAACAACAACAGCAAAAAACAAAAAAAGGAAACTTTTTTGTAAGCACTATAATAATAATGGGATAGTAACCCTTATCTATATGTTCATTACATAGCAGGCAATACGTTCTTTCTTGCCTTCATTATCTCATCTAATATTCACAGCAATTCTATAAAGTGCTATTAATATCCTCATTTAAAAGATGAGTAAAATAGTCAAAATAATTGTATATATGAACCTATAAATATTGCCATGTGAAAACTTAAAGAGAGGAGAAAATATAAGGTGGTCATAAAAGGGGTTTTCAGTGAGTTGAAGAGCCTAGAATTAGAGAGAATTATAGAAAACCAGAAGTCAGCCTAACCTAAATATTTCATCAGAAACTGATGAGTTGCACAAAACATGTTTTTGCAAAAAAGTGGTCAAATAATAACCATGATGCTAATAATGCCTAGAATTTACTGAGCATGTATTATGCTTAAGTACTTCGCATATATGTATACAGTATTTTGTTTCCATTTTACAGATGATGAAATGAGGTTTAAAAGAGTTGACTACATGGTGTCACACAACTTGTATGTGACCAGCCAGGATTCGAACCTTCTAGAGACACATCATGACAGCATGCTTCCTGGCATCAGGAGATAGTCTGCTTCAGGGACACCACAGAAAAGACAATTGCACTATCTTACTTATAAGAATTCCTCTGACTTGAAGATCTTATGATTCTATTGTTCTTCGAGGTCAATGAACTCCTTCAATCTAGCACAGTGAAAACTGTAATCAAATGGAGTTTACTCTTAAAATTAAGCCTGACAGAAAATACAGGAAGTAGTGATCAGCCTCCTGTACATGACAGTTCAATAGCACAACTCCTTCTTCCATTAAGAGAATGGCTTTCCCAATGTGATATACAAACCCAATGATTAGGAAAATTACCTAGAATCAGAGTGAGAGTTGCAATCTCGTAATCCTGGACCTATGCTAAGAAGGTTGACAAAAAACTCAAAGCATCTTTTACTAACAAAACAGATACAAGTCAAGTGCAAACAGGGTGAACAAAAGTTGCTTCTATAGATTCTATGACATCCGAATTTGAATAATATGCCAAAGCTTGGAGTTGTAAAAAAACTACAGTAGACATACTGGTGTTTGGATAGGAAATAGCATTTGGGGATTAAGTGGGAGCAGAAAGAGGATGGCATTTAAGGGGTAAGGATGGAGGGTGATCACATGTCCCGCAAGCAAAGCCATAGCTCATTAAAAAGCATCTGGAGGTCAACTGATGCTTTATCATCATCTTTTATTATGGAAAGTCTCATTTTCTTTATAGTGATCAGCCCCATTACACTATTTTGTTCCTGCTTTCATTTATAGGGGAGCAATAATTGCCATTAACAATCATCGTTGATTTATAAGAGTATAACACTGTTCTAACAACAATATATAAGGGCCGCTACATTATTATGATAAGATCCTTGCTGGCAACTGGATATTAAAAACAATAATCTTGACCATCTCTGCAGATCAGTGTCAAGGTAGGACAAAACTTCAGATCTTAGCTTTCACCAAGTGGCTGAAAAGTATGTATTTTACAGAATTAAGGTGTGCTATCACATTTAGCTAGGTGCAGGTAAAAAACACGCTTCATAACTGCTTTTGCAACACTGGCAAGCAAAACCTCATCTTAAATGTTATATTATAGATAAATTGTGACTATAAGCAATAAAGCTCTTATATTCTTAATATCTCATAGGCAGTGAATAAAAATAGGAAGCATCAATTTGATATTTATAAAATGCTATTTCAGGCACTCTTTATGGAATAACATCTTGCCAACACTCCTAATTTTAATTTCTGTTCTCTATAAGAGTAATATATTTTACTATGCCACTCATAATCTATTTTAAACATTACATGAGTTGTTTTGTGCTAACTACTGATCTGTAGAAAATAGGACATGAAAAATCTGAGTTTTGTGATTCACCGTACAGAACTTTACTATTAAATAAATAATGTCTTTCTTGCTCATTCTCAAATTTCAGAAAGGCAGGTGGTTGTTCTCATTTTATAAAATGATAATGTAAATTGTGAATGAGGGTTGGAAGAGGAGGTTGGATTTGTATTAACCTAACATACTAAGGATAAGTCCGTCCTGTTTTGGGAAGTCCAACAAAATATCTCTTCAGGACTCACCAACATTTATAAGGGAAGAACACACTGTAGAGTTGTCCCAAATTATTCCTATTAGAAAAAAGTAAAAAGATCTAGAAAGAAATCTGAGCACCCAGCTAATGTGTTTTTCACTTGTATAGAAGGTAGGACTCTACTTGACAATCCTTGATGAATAAAAATCTATCCTAACTCCCATATAACTATCATAATGTTTTATTTATTTATTTAAAATTTTTTTTTTAAGATTTTATTTATTTGCGAGAGAGAGAATGAGAGACAGAGAGCATGAGAGGGAGGAGGGTCAGAGGGAGAAGCAGACTCTCCACTGAGCAGGGAGCCCGATGCGGGACTCGATCCCGGGACTCCAGGATCATGACCTGAGCTGAAGGCAGTCGCTTAACCAACTGAGCCACCCAGGCACCCCCATAATGTTTTAAATCTTAGAGGAGAGAGTCTCAACAGTTAGTAGGAAAAAAAAGTATGTATCTCTTAACATATATATTTAAAGTTTTTCATTTTTTAGCCCATTTTATCTTTATTCTTTATTGAGGTAACATGGGCTTTAAACCCAAGAGGTAAATGAATAAAGAGCTGAATTAATTAATGTTGAATATACTAGGAAAACCATGTCTGCTTTCAGTGTCTTGTATTGGCAGTCAGCATAAAAGAAAGTAAGATTTGCAAGGCAAACCTAAGTTCAAATCATAGCTCTATGGAAAAGTCACTGTGAGCTTTGGAAAAGCAACTAAAATCACCTAATTCAGTTTTCTTATCACACAGTGGAGATAATAATGTATAGGGATGTTGTAATCATTTAAAAGCATATAAAGTGCTTAATACAGTGTCTGGCAAATGAAGCTCTCGATATAGGTGAACCTTTAAAAAATTACTATTCTGATGAACCATGTGTGGTAAAATGGGCTTTGGAGAATGCCTAGAATCTGAAGACAGATGTTTTGGTTAGGCATGCCCAGGCACTGACTCTGATGAGTGAGGCTGATAACCTTGGTGGATTGAATTTGGCTCACTAGGAGAGACTCTGCTATCTAAATATTACCTATTAAGGGCATAGATTATTTGTGTACATTCCTCATGATAGTAATGGAAATTCCATGTATAAAAGACCATGTCCTACAAGAAATCCACCATTTTGGCTCCTATAAAATCCTAGGTTGCTCACTGGCAATTGTCCATGGCAGCTATAAGTCTCTTAGGTGCTCCAAGGAAGCTCTTCCATGATTTCTGCATTTGCTCTGTACTGCACAATCTCTACAGCAAAATTTTATAACCTTTGTTAAACAAATTAATTATGTAACTAACTTTACAGGAGGTATATAGATTCTTTCTACCAGTATGCAGCTCTCTTGAGATAATGCAATGATCACGCCTAGATCATTTACTGTGTTTTTTTTTTTCTATTTTTAAACATACACAAATCCACAATGTGGGCGAAATTAAGTCCTGTTTTCTAGAGAATTAATTAAAGAGAGAAAAATTAACTATATAATGCATGCTACTAACCTGAGTGCTAATTTATTACATAATAGGACAAACATCTTAATTTTTATAGTCACCACCATCTTACCAGCACCCATTTATCTCTTTTCTTCATCAATGTAACATGGGCTCTAAGCTCAGAAGAGATTTTTCTTAGAAGACATTTCTCTTACTACACATACATATTCTCTTGCCCAAACCAGGCTACCTTCATACACACCCACTCACAGGCCTTATACAATTCCACTAAAGTCACATGTAATAAAACAGGCTTTGCAGATCAAACAGGCCAGGTGAATCATTCTTTGGTATCTTGCTCTTATTTAGCTTAAGGATATAGAAAGATACTAAAGAGAGATTTGAAGATAAGTCAGTTATGTCATTATTTGTGTCTTGATTATCTTATCTCAAAACTAGAAGTAGAACCTGAGTCTTGGCGCAGGTCAATATAATAGAAGTATGGCATATTTTTCTGCCACAGGAGAAATTTTAAAATATGAGAAAAGAAGAAAAGCCTATGCAACAATTCTAACAGTTAACCTAATAAAGGGTAAAGAGTAAACATTACTAGAAATGGAAATCACTAATGTTTAAGAGCAACATGAGGAAAATCTACACAGCATTTATAAAATTAAAATATTTCTTATAAGTATCTTAAAATATAAAAGAAATATTTATTTATAAAATAATTATAAACACTTAAGAAAAAATGTCTACATATAAAAAAAATCCCCATAACTTAACACTTCTTTTGTATAAGAAAAAAACACTATTATTTAATCCTCCAGAAGAATATTAAAATTTCCTGGATATAGAAACTGAGCTGAATATCATGTATAGCAATGGGAAGTACATTTCTCTGTGGGACAAGAAAAATGCAAATGAACATTATAAGGCTAGAGTAACTCTGTAACTGAAGGATTGGCACTTTTGCTATTACCTGGGACCCTGGGAGGTTTAAATTCCATTGATGTGACAGAGAAAAAAAATGAGTTTTCTTATAAATTTATTTAAATGTATATAAAGTATTAATCACCAACAGAATAAGAACTTAGAGGCACTGTTGTTGATGGGAGGAATGACAACTCTCTTTAAAATAATAGTTCAGAAAATAATCCCATTATTTTATCTCATAGACTTTAATGTGTTATTGCAATTTTTTGTGATTAACATCAAATGTGGTGTTTGTATTTCAAGTTTACTTCTGGATAATTAAGAAAATTGATGATTTAAAATTCAAGGACTGTTTATATTACTGTTTATATTTGGAGCATCTATATATTATCTAGTTAAATATGTCAATGTTAATAATCTAACTTGAAAACAATATTAAGATGAATTTGATTACATTAGAAGTCCACTTCAATCATCATTAAAATATGTCATTATATTTGAAAAAGTGCATATGCATATAACCAATAACTGAACATGATAATGTATATATATATATGTTACATTTAATCTTTCCCTCCCTTCAACCTTGAAATTTATTTTTATTCTAAACGTGATATATTTTTATTAAAGATGATTGAAATACATTGAAAAAATGATTTAAAAACCTATATTAGCAAACATACCCAGTTTTTACCTTTTCTGGCACATTTTAAAAGCCAGCCTGAACACATGGAGACTCAGCAATATGCTACTAAAAAATGAATTGAATAAGAAATCAAAGAGGAAAAAAAATATACATGGAGACACATAAAAATGAAAACACATGGTACCAAATCCTTGGAATGCAGCAAAAACAGTTCTAAGAAGGAAGTTTATAACAATACAGGCTTACCTCAGGAAACAAGAAAAATCTCAAATAAACAACCTAACTTTATACTGAAAAGAACTAAAAAAGGGAGAATAGAGGGAAGATGGTGGAAGAGTAGGGGACCTGCATTTCATCTGGTCCCTTGAATTCACGTAGATATCTATCAAATCATTCTGAACTCCTGTGAATTCAACCCAAGAGCTAAGAAAAGAATTGCTGCAATTCTACAAATAGAAACACGACCACTTTTTGCAAGCGGCATGAAACCCTTCAGGGAACAAAAGCCACATAGAGCAACCCAAAGCAGCTTACACTGAGCTTGGCCCCCTGGCAAGGGGTGGTGCAACTCAGCCCAGGCAAAGACACCTGAGAATCAGTGCAACGGGCCCCTCCCCCAGAAGACCTGCAGGAACACTGGGTGATACCAAATCTATGGATCACACAGAACTGAAAAACTCTTGTGCTAGGAGAAAATAGTATATAGAATTTGAGGTCTTTTTCTCATGAGTCTTTAGTCTTTCAGTTTAAAATTTTCTTTTTCTTTTTTCTTGTTTTTCCTTTTCAACTAGTTGCTTATTTTATCAACTCTTTGTTTTTAAGTCTTTTTTAATTTTCATTTTTACATTTTCATTTTATAGATATATTCTTCATTTCTGGCTTCCTTTCACTGTATTCAATTTTATTTTTGTATATATACGTTTTTCTTTCCTTACAATTTTGGGATTTAGTGTCTTCTAACAAAGAGACCAAAAAATACCCAGGACCAAGAGGATCACCCTGTTTTGTCCACCTGTGAGCTTATATTCTTTTTTCCTCCCTTTTATTTCCTTTTCTTTTTTGGTTTCTGACCTCTTCAGATTTGTTTAGTGTGTATTTTGCTGGGGTTGTGGTTGATATTTTTGATTTTGTTCTCTCGTTCATCTATTCTTCTCTGGATAAAATGGTGAGAAAGAGAAGTTCACAACAAAAGAAAAAACCAGAGGTAATACTCTGCTGTAGATTGAATCGATATGGATATAAGTAAAATGTCAGACCTAGAATTCAGAATAATGATTATAAAGTTACTCTGGGCTTGAAGAAAGCATAAAAGACAATAGAGAACCTCTTAGTGCAGAAATAAAATCTAATCAGGCTGAAATAAAAAATGCTTTAACTGAGATGCAGTCTAAAATGGATGCTCGAACAGCTAGAGTAAATGAGGCAGAAGAGAGAGAGTCAGTGACATAGAAGACAAAATGATGGAAAGGAAGGAAGCTGAGGAAAAGAAAAAAAAAAACAACTAATGGGCCATTAAAGGAGGCTTCAAGAAATCAGCAATACTGTAAAGCAAAACAATATTAGAATTATTGGGGTCCCAGAGGAAGAAGAAAGAGAGAGAGGGACAGAATGTATATTTGAGTAAATCATAGCTGAGAACTTCCCTGATTTGGGGAAGGAAACAGGGATTCAAGTCCAGGAGGTAGAGAGAACCCCTGGCAAAATCAATATATAATTGATATATATTAGTGACATATAATAGTGAAGCTGGCAAATTTCAGAGATAAAGAGAAAATCCTGAAAGCAGCTCGAGACAAGAGGTCCTTAATGTACAAGAGTAGGAACATTAGACTGGTGGGAGACCTATCCACAGAGACCTAGTAGGCCAGGAAGGGCTGTCATGATATTTTCAGCATACTAAATGAGAAAAACATGCAGCCAAGAATATTTTATCCAGCAAGGTTGTCATTCAAATTAGAAGGAGAGATAAAGAGCTTCCAGGACAAACAAACTAAAAGAATTTGTGATCAGTAAACCAGCCCTGGAGAAATATTAAATGGGATCCTGTAAGCAAAGAGAGAGCCCAAAAGTAACACAGACCAGAAAGAAACAGAGACAATATACAGAAATAGGGACTTTACAGGTAATACAATGGCACTAAATTCATAACTTTCAATAGTTATTTGAATGTAAATGGACTAAATGTTCCAATCAAAAGACACAGGGTATCAGATTGGATAAAAAGCAAGACCCATCCATATGCTGTCTATAGAGACTCATTTTAGACCCAAAGACACCTCCAGATTGAAAGTGGCGGGGGGGGGGGGTGGAGAACAATTTATCATGCTAATAGACATCAAAAGAAAGCTAGGTTAGAAATCCTTATATCAGACGAATTAGATTTTAAACCAAAGACTGTAGTAAGGGGTGAAGAGGGACACTATATAATTAAAGGGTTGATCCAACAAGAAGATCTAACAATTGTAAATATTTATTCTCCTAACTTGGGAGCAGCCAATTATATAAACCAATTAATAACAAAATTAAAGAAACACACTGATAATAATACAATAATAGGAGGGGACTTTAACACCCCACTCACAGCAATGGACAGATCATCTAAGCAGAAGATCAACAAGGAAACAAGGGCTTTGAATGACACGCTGGACCAGATGGACTTCACAGATATATTCAGAACATTCCATCCTAAAGCAACAGACTACACATTCTTCTTAAGTGCACATGGAACATTCTCCAGAATAGATCACATACTGGAGCACAAATCAGGTCTCAACTGGTACAAAAAGAATGGGATCATTCCCTGAATATTTTCAGACCACAATGCTTTGAAACTGGAACTCAATAACAAGAGGAAATTTGGAAGGAATTCAAATATTTGGAGGCTAAAGAGCATCCTACTAAAAAATGCATGGGGCAACCAGGAAATTAAAGAATTAAAAAAAACTCATGGAAACAAGTGAAAATGAAAACACAACTGTTCAAAACCTTTGGGATGCAGCAAAGGCAGTCCTAAGATGGAAGTACATAGCAACACAAGCCATTCTCGAGAAATTAGAAAAGTCTCAAATACACAAACTAACCTTACACCTAAAGAAGCTGGAGAAAGAACAGCAAATAAAGCCTAAACCAAGCAGGAGAAGAGAATTAATAAAGATTAGAGCAGAAATCAATGAAATAGAAACCGAAAGAACAGTAGAACAGATCAATGAAACTAAAAGCTGGTTCTTTGAAATAATTAATAAGATCAATAAAACCCTAGCCAGACTTATCAAAAAGAAAAGAGAAAGGACCCAAATAAATAAAATTGTGAATTAAAGAGGAGAGATCATGACCAACACCAAGAAATACAATTTTAAGAACATATTATGAGCAATTATATGCCAACAAATTAGGCAAGCTGGAAGAAATGGATGCATTCCCAGAAACTTATAGACTACCAAAACTGAAACAGGAAGAAATAGAAAACCTAAGCAGACCCATACCAGAAAGGAAATTGAAGCAGTAATCAAAAATCTCCCAACAAGCAAGAGTTCAGGGCCAGATGGCTTCCCAGGGGAATTTTACCAAACATTTAAAGACCTAATACCTATTCTTTGGAAGCTGTTTCAAAAAATAGAAATGGAAGGAAAACTTACAAATTTGTTCTATGAGGCCAGCATTACCTTGATCCCAAAACCAGACAAAGATCCCACCAGAAAGGAGAATGACAGACCAATATCCCTGAGGAACATGGATGCAAAAATTCTCACCAAGATACTAGCCAATAGAATCCAACAGTGCATTAAAAGGATTATTCACCATGACCAAGTGGGATTTACTCCTGGACTGCAAGGGTGGTTCAATATTCACAAATCAATCA
The DNA here is from genome assembly GCF_002201575.2 of Neomonachus schauinslandi. Taxonomy (NCBI): domain Eukaryota; kingdom Metazoa; phylum Chordata; class Mammalia; order Carnivora; family Phocidae; genus Neomonachus; species Neomonachus schauinslandi. Next base: position 34,367,676 of record NC_058410.1, read on the forward strand.
ACATGATACATCACATTAATAAAAGAAAGGACAGGACCATATGATCTTCTCAATAAATGCAGAAAAAGCATTTGACACAATACATTGTCCTTTCTTGATTAAAACTCTTCACAGTGTAGGGATAGAGGGAACATACCTCGATATCATAAAGGCCATATATGAAAAGCCCACAGCGAATATCATTCTCAATGGGGAAAAATGGAGAGCTTTTCACCTAAGGTCAGGAACACAACAGGGATGTCGACTCTCACCACTGTTGTTCAACATAGTGCTAGAAGTCCCAGCCTCAGCAATCAGACAACAAAAAGAAATAAAAGGCATGCAAACTGGCAAGGAAGAAGTCAAACCCTCACTCTTCATAGATGACACAATACTTTATGTGGAAAACCCAAAAGACTCCACCCCAAAATTTCTAGAACTCATACAGGAATTCAGCAACATGGCAGGATATAAAATCAATGCACAGAAATCAGTTGCATTTCTATACACTAACAATTAGACAGAAGAAAGAGATATTAAGGAATCGATCCCATTTACAACTGCACCCAAAACCAAAAGATACCAAACCAAAGAGGTAAAAGACCTATACTCTAAAAACTATAGAACACTCATGAAAGAAAATGAGGAAGACACAAAGAAATGGAAAAACATTCCATGTTCATGGATTGGAAGAAAAAATATTGTTAAAATGTCTATGCTACCAAGAGCAATCTATACATTCGATGCAATCCCTATCAAAATACCATCAACTTTTTTCACAGAGCTGGCACAAATAATCCTAAGAAATGGGCAGAAGACATGAATAGACATTTCTCCAAAGAAGACATACAAATGGCCAACAGACATATGAAAAAATGCTCCACCTCACTTGGGGGAATACAAATCAAAACCACAATGAGTTACCACCTCATATCTGTCAGAATGGCTAAAATTAACAAGTCAGGAAACAACAAATGTTGGTGGGATGCGGAGAAAGGGGAACCCTCTTAAACTGTTGGTGGGAATATAAGCTTGTACAGCCACTCTGGAAAATGGTATGGAGGTTCCTCAAGAAGTTAAAAATAGAGGTACCCTACAACTCAGCAATTGCTCTACTATGTATTTACCCCAAAGACACAAATGTAGTGATCCGAAGGGGCACCTGCACCCCAATGTTCATAGCAGCAATGTCCACACTAGCCAAACTGTGGAAAGAGCTGAGATGTCCATTGACAGCTGAATGGATAAAGAAGATGTGGTGTATATGTATACAATGGAATATTACTCAATTATCAGAAAGGTTGAATACTTACCATTTACATCAATGTGGATGGAACTGGAGGGTATTATGATGAGCGAAGTAACTCAATCAGAGAAAGAAAATTATCATACAGTTTCACTCATATGTGGAATATAAGAAACAGTGCAGAGGATCATAGGGGAAGGGAGGGGAAAAAAGTCATCAGAGAGGGAGAAAAACCATGAGAGACTCTTAGCTATAGGAAACAAACTGAGGGTTGCTGGAGGGGAGGTGGGTGGGAGGACGGGGTAATTGGGTGATGGGCATTAAGGAGGGCACGTGAGGTAATGAGCACTGGGTGTTATATGCAGCTGATAAACTACTGAACTTCTACATCTGAAACTAATGATGTACTCTAAACTGGCTAATTAAATTTAAATTAAAAATAAAGAAAAATGTACATAGAGTAATAAAGCAAACGTTACAAAAGATAAAAAAAGAACTAAAAAAAGAAAAAAAACAAGCCCAAAGCTAGTAGAAAAAGGAAATAATAAAGATTAGAACAGAAATAAATGAAGTAGAGGCTAAAAACCAACAAACAAAAAACCATAGAAATGATGAAATCAGGAGCTGCTTCTTTGAAAAGATAAACAAAACTGATAAACCTTTAGCCAGATTCATCAAGAAAAAAAAAAAAAGAGGACTCAAATAAATAAAATCAGAAATGAAGGAGAAATAACAACCGGCTCTAGAGAAATACAAAGATATATAAGAGATTATGAAAAAGTATATGTCAACAAATCGGACAACCTAGAAGAAATGGATAAATTCCTAGAAACATTTAACTTTCCAAAACTAAATCAGGAAGAAATAGAAAATCTGAATAAACCAATTACTAGTAATGAAATTAAATCAGAAAAAAAAAAAACTCCCAAAAAACCAAATGTCCAGGACCATACATCTTCACAGGTGAATTCTACCAAACATTTAAAGAAGAGTTAATGCCTATTCTCCTCAAACTATTCCAAAAAAAAAATAGAAGAGGAAGGAAAACTTCCAGATTTATTCTATGAGGTCAGCATTACCCTGATACCAAAGCAGACAAAGATACTACAAAGAAAAGAGAAAAACAGGCCTGTATCTCTGATAAACATAGATGTAAAAATCCTCAACAAAATATTAGCAAACTAAAATAAACAATACATTAAAAAAATCATTCACCAGAATCAAGTGGGATTTATTCCAGGTATCTAAGAGTGGTTTAATATTCACAAATCAATCAGTATAATACATCACATTGCAAAGTAAAGGAAAAAAATATATAATCATTTCCATTAGATGCAGGAAAAGCATTTGACAAAATACAATATCTGTTCATAATAAAAATTCTCAAAAAAGTTTGTTTAGAGAGAATATGCCTCAACATAATAAAAGTCATATGAAAAACCCACAGGTACTCATACCCAATGGTGAAAAACTGAGAGCTTTTTCCCTAATACCAGGAACAGACAAGGATGTCCATGCTCACCACTTTCATTCAACATAGTACTGGAGGTCCTAGCCATGGCAATCAGACAAGAAGAAAACAAAAGGCAATCATTGGTAAGAAGGAAGTAAAACTGTCACTCTTTGCAGATGGCATGATACTATATACATAGAAAACCCTAGGGGCGCCTGGGTGGCTCAGTCTGTTAAGTGTCTGCCTTCGGCTCAGGTCATGATCCCAGGGTCCTGGGATCAAGCCCCATATCGGGCTCCCTGCTCAGTGGGGAGCCTGCTTCTTCCTCTCCCTCTGCCTGCTGCTCTGCCTACACGTGGTCTCTCTCTGTCAAATAAATAAATAAAATCTTAAAAAAAAAAGAAAAAGAAAACCCTAAAGACTCCACCAAAAAACTGTTAGAACTGATAAATGAACTCAGTAAAGCTGCAGGGTACAAAATTAATATACAGAAATCTGTTGCATTTCTATGCACTAATAATGAAGTGGAAGAAAGAGAAATTAAGAGAACCATCTCATTTACAGTTGCACCAAAAATAGTAAAATACTTGGGAATAAACTTAAGGAGGTGAAAGACCTGTACTCTAAAAACTATAAAACATCGATGAAAGAAATTTAAGATGACACAAAGAAACACCTCATGGATTGGAAGAATTAATACTGTTAAAATGTCTGTACTACCCAAAGCAATCTACAGATTTGATGCAATTCCCTATCAAAATACCAATAGCATTTTTCACAGAAATAGAACAAATGATACTAAAATTTTCACTGAACCACAAAAAACTCCAAATAGCCCAAGCAATCTTGAGAAGGAAGAACAAAAAGGTATCACAGTCTCAGTATTCAAGATATACCACAAACCTATAGTAATCAAGACAGTATTGTCTGGCATAAAAATAGACACATCGATCAATGGAACAGAAAAAAGAGCCCTAAAGAAAACTTATATGGCTTATATGGTGAATTAATCAACAACAAAGGAGGCAAGACTATACAGTGGGGAAAAGACAGTATCTTCAACAAATGGTGTTGGTAAAACTGGACAGCTACATGCAAAAGAGTAAAACTGGATCATTTTCTTAGACCATACACAAAAATAAACTAAAAATGGATTAAAGACCTACATGTGAGACCTCAAACCATAAAAATCCTTGAGGAAAACATAGGCAGCACTTGTCTGACATTGACCTTAGCAACATTTTATGAGATATGTCTTCTCAGGCAAGGGAAACAAAAGCAAAAATAAACTGTTGGGATTACACCAAAATAAAAAGCTTTTGCACAGCAAAGGAAACAACCAACAAAACCAAAAGCCTACTGAATGAATGGGAGAAGACATTTGCAAGTGATTTATCTGATAAGGAGCTAATACCCAAAATATACAAAAAACTTCTACAACTCAACACCAAAAAACCCAAATAATTTAATTAAAAATGGACAGAGGACCTGAATAGACATTTTTCCAATGAAGACCTGCAGATGGCCAACAGACACATGAAAAGATGCTCAACCTCACTGATCATCAGGGAAATGCAAATCAAAACCATGATGCGAAATCTATCACCTTACACCTGTCAGAATGGCTAGAATCACGAAGACAAGAAATAACAAGTGTTGGCAAGGATGCGGAGATAAAGGAATTGTTCACTGTTGGTGGGAATGTAAATTGGTGTAGCTGCTGTGGAAAACAGTATGGAGCTTCCTCAAAAAAATTAAAAGTAGAGATACCATATAATCCAGTAATTCCACTACTGGGTATTTAGCCAAAGAAAATGCAAATACTAATTCAAAAAGATATATGCACCTCTATGTTTATTGCATTATTTACAACTGCCAAGATACGGAAGCGAGCCAAATGTCCACTGATAGATGAATGTGTAAAGAAGGTGTGGTATATATACACAGTGGAATACTACTCAGCCATAAAGAAGAATGAAATCTTGCCACTTGCGACAACATGGATGGACCTAGAGGGTATTGTGCTAAGTGCAATATGTCAGACAAAGACAAATACCATATGATTTCACTTATAAGTGGAAACTAAAAAACAAAACAAACAAGTGAAAAACCAAAGTCCTATATACAGAGAATAAACTAATAATTGCCAGAAAGGAGGTGGTGGGGAGATATGGAAAATGTGAAATAGGTTAAGAGGCTCAAATTTCTGGTTATAAAATAAATCAATCATGAGAATGAAAAGTGCAGCATTGGGAATATAGTCGTTTGTGACAGATGGTGACTACACTATGGTGACCACTGAGAAATGTACAGAATTGTTGAATCACTATGCTGTACACCTGAAACTAATATAACTTTGTATGTTAATTATACTTCAAATACATATATACATACATCCATGCTATCCAGCCTTAGCTTTTGAGATAACTCTTATAAAACTGGAGCACAAACAAAAATTCGAATTAAAATGTTATTAAGATTTACACACACATAAGATGTGAAAACCAGAAATACTGGCATGCATAAAATAGGTTAAGTATTGAAATAAAAGCTACTCAAATATTTTATATTTCTATTTTTTTTTAAAAAAGAATTAAGACCACTAATGTAAATTTTCTCAAGGCAAAGAAGAACATAACAGTCCCTCTTAAGTTTATAAATAACCTAAGTTTAGATTAGAATTTATATAATCAAATTATATTTAACTACTGATATTCAGTGTACTTTCTATATGGCACTACTGAATCCAGCAGCAGTTCCAAAAAAAGAAAAGAAAAAGCAAACTGCTTTCCATTTACTGCACCTGTGAGTAAAAATACTTGAGTTCACTGTCACTGCTTTCAGGATCTGCAGTTCAAGAGAAAGTTATGAAGCACTATGCCCGTGGATTTCCCTACAAGCTAGGAAAGAAAAGTCAGTTGTAATTCAAGGCCTAAAGTGCCTGTCCAGCCGATTACAAATTCTTTAATCTGTCACGAAGCCTATGCCAACTCCATGTAAAACTGCAAATTCGGAGATGGACAAAATAAAATATGCCTCCAGGAGCTTGGTTGTAGGTCTTCTGCGCCCTGACTAAAGCATGCTGAGGATTTTCTCAGCTGTTCTCAGCTCAGCCGGATAGAGACAAAAACCGCGTAAGGCAAACAGCATAAGGTAGATAGGTAGTGTCAGGAAGAATGCCGAGTAGCGTTAGCTATTGCAGGAAAAGAAAAACAGAAAAGTCAGTCGTTCTCATTGGAGAGGAGACAGAAGTGGAACCGAGGCCCCCAGAATGAATGGGGAAGTTAGTGTACGTACACACACACTCCATGCCCTCGCGTGCATGCCAGGGCTTGCAGCCGTCACACTTCTGCCCTGTGGCTCCGGGTCGGCACGTGCAGAGCCCTGTGATGGGGTCACAGGGGACAGGCAGCGAGCCACGGGGATCACACTTACATTCTTGACAGGAACCTCCAGGGCTGCTGGGGCTGCCAGTATAGCCAGGGGCACACCTGGATTTAAATAGTGAAAAAGCAGAAGAGATGAATAATAAGTCACGTCTCTTAATTGTTGTGTGTGTGTTGTATAATGCATTTTGTTGGATGGAACAAAACTGATAACAAGAGTCAATAGATCAGGAGCCAGTACACTTTTCCTGTAAAGAACCAGCCAGTACCTATTTTAGGCTTTTCCAGACTAAGATGCAGAATCAAAATCATTCAGTGAGAGAGAAATATATTTGCAAACATTTTTTTGGTTGATGGAACTCAAAACATCATCATCGTCATCATCATCAGCAAGTACAAATTATTTTGTAATAATAATCTATTAATGTAAAATCAATCTACTACTGAGAAGAAGGAAGTTCTTGTTAAGGTATCAAATTTACTTAACTAGGGCTCAAATAGTGCTTTCTATCATCACACTGATTGTAAACATTTGCCTGTAACAACCATTCTTAGCTTACAGTACCATACAGAATCAGGGAATGGGCCAAATTTTGTGGGCCAGTTTGCCCACCACTGCTCTAGATCATAAATATTGTTTTGAGGTCTTCTTTTTTAAAATTAGAAATAAATAAAATTATATATTGACACCTGGGCTTTCCTAGACTCATGCATTTTAAAGATCAAAATGACCAAATAATTCAACCCACTATGTTTACTAATGAGCAAAAAGAAGTAAGTTAAGTGGCAATAAACTACTATTTTCTATTTAATTTTACTGGTCTTTCTATCACATCTTCCTCAAGATGGATTTTCCATTATATATCCAAGGAGGTGGGTTAATGTTAGGCAAATAAAATATATAACATTAATTTGAGATATTAGAAAGAAAATCCAACTGAATGAACCCCAAATGAAATCAATTCATTGACTTCTACTCACTCACACATCCATTCACCTAAGTATATACCACTGTGGATTATGTTATTGGAAGTCTGGTAAAAACAAGATACTAGCAGGACCATATGCTCTGGGTTACCCAGGATGGTCCCAAATTACCCGTTGTCCTGGCTTAATTATTAAAACCCTTCCTATGTCTCCTTAGAGTATTGCAGTTTGGACAATAAATTATATATATGGTCAGCTAACTATAATCAACACCCACAGTTTTTGTACCAGAGGCAAGTCTGGGAGGAAGTTGAGAGACAGTAGGAGGTTGAAGCTAAAAATTACAAACATTAGACAGATAATCCTGAACTATCTTTAGTGGCCTAGGATTGTGGAAATGTGCACAGCTGATTGTGAAAGTTAATTTATCTTGTGCTGGTTAGAAAAGGCAAAGCAAAAGAAAAAAAAAGTTATCCGTAACTAGGCTTTTATACATTTGTGGTTTTTAATTATTTTATTTTATTTTGTTTTATTTTATTATTATTATTTTTAAAGATTTTATTTATTTACTTGAGAGAGAGAGAGCACATGAGAGGGGGGAGGGTCAGAGGGAGAAGCAGACTCCCTGCTGAGCAGGGAGCCCGATGCGGGACTCGATCCCGGGACTCCAGGATCATGACCTGAGCCGAAGGCAGTCACTTAACCAACTGAGCCACCCAGGCGCCCTAATTATTTTATTTTCAATGTAATATTATAAATGCTCAATGAAAGTACCATTTAAATAAGTCCACTTAAATTTTTTCTTAACATTTGTAGGTGAAAGAATTCTATTCTAAGCAGGTTGAGATTGATTAATGCTCAAAGAATTACAAAAGTAACAAAGATAAAACATGGGGAGGGGTTTACTACATTAGAGGGACACTAAAAACATGCAAGCAATTTTAGACCTGAGCTGATGAGCTTAGGCAGGTCATAAGGTGATTTAAATGATTTAAGAAGCTCTCAGAAGTGGAACAAATTTATTTGGAAAGTTACAATAAAAATTTAACCAAGACCTTTGGATTAATTTAGCTGAATAAAAGCAATTTTTCAGGGAAATATAACTTGATCATTTATATGTTAGAGATGATGAATGTAAAGCTGTAACAACATTTGAGAACTGTGAAAACAATTCAAGACATTCACATTTGATAGTATATGCCCCTGTTCATCCATATGCTATATGATCTGTCAACTCCTATTGGTTAAACATTAATGGATATGAAAAAAAATAAATTTTCTATAATCACTTTGCCTTAAGACAGTAATTGTCATTTCAGTGCACCCTTCCAGTCTTTTCTATATACATGCTTTCATAGATAGTGGGAACTCCAATTTATAAATGTAGTATACTACCAAACATTTTTCTCATAAATTACTTCAGATAATACTGGTGTCCAGGGATGCTTTTAGTCATCATCCTATTGGTATTTACAAGGGCATGAAATGAATATTAGCCTAACCATGAATACCAAAGCACATTAAAAAAATATATATATATATTCAAATGTTGTATATATCTCCAAAACAAATGGAAATATTTTTGGATTTTTGTATTGCTTTGAATTATTTAATTGCTATTAATTTCTGTTGGCACAGAAATTGTGAATGCACTGTTATATATATGAAAGTATTGGATATTCTGTTTAGAGTTACCACATACAGAATTATTTGGAAATATAATTTGCAAACCTGTAGAGACTTCATTGGAATTTATAAAATTTAAGTTTAATTATTCAGTTATCTACTTACTTCTATTATTAACACAACCATTGCTGGTTATATCAAAAGAAGACTTTTAAATGGGTAATGATACAATTAATTAATATTGGTTTATATTTGCAAAGAGTGTGATAATTTGATATTCAAGTTTGATAATTTAAGGAAGTGGTCCTAGAAGAACCCAACAAAGGGGTGGGTAAAGCAGGCACGGAAAAGAAAAAAATCCAAGCAATGGTACGATTCCAGGTCTTAGCCCAATTCCATGGAAAACTCTGGAGCAAGCATAAGCATAAGCATCTGGACTTTTGTACTCCCACAGTAATCAGTCATTGGCTATGGACCACTGGAGGAAGGTGGGGTAAATTCTCAGGCCTTCTTGACCCTCCTATGGGAAAGAAGGCTTCCACGTAGGCACTTAGGCAGGGCACCAACAGTTTCCTCTACACATTCAATCTTGACAATGTTAGTGTAAAGTAAGTAGAGCATTAGTTATTCTGATAGTATAGGTATAAAAAAAAAATGGGACCTAGCTAAATTGGTGGAGCTAGACTATATCCATGGATAAAAACTTTATATTGTTATCAATTAATGCTAAAATTATCATGTGTGTATAATGTAAATAGTTACTTTAGAGGTAATACCTAAAACACTAAAAATGGTGGTGATAAGCTTCAATATCCAAGATACTGATCTTATGGAAAATATGGATCCAGAAGATATTAATTACCTTACTAGACAGTCAGTCTGAAGCTTTGTTTCTTAATTTACCATTTGTATTACAGTTAGTATGCAATTTAATAGCTACATAAATCCATTATCAGATTTTGTAAAAAAAAAAAAAAATGGTGAACCAGAGGGTAGGTGGTGGAGGGATGGGTTAAATAGGTGATGGGGATTAAGAGTGCACTCGTGGGGATGCCTGGGTGGCTCAGTCAAAGTGTCTGCCTTTGACTTAGGTCATGATCTCTGAGTCCCGGGATAGAGCCCCACATGGGGCTCCCCGCCCAGTGGGGAGTCTGCTTCTTCCTCTCCCTTTGCCTCTCTCCCCACTCATGCTTGCTCTCTCTCACTCACTCTCTCTCTCAAATAAATAAATAAAATCTTAAAAAAAAGTACACTTGTGATGAGCACTGGGTGTTTATATGGAAGTGTTGAATCACTAAACTGTACACTGAAACTAATATTACACTGTATGTTAACTGACTGGAATTTAAATAAAATCTTAAAAAAACAACTTTTAAAAAATATGGTGGGAAGAAGCATTTAGATAATACTGTTTGCTTATTGGAAAGGAGAATCAAATTTATTATTTGTGTTGTTCTAATTAAGAATGCTTGATACATTTAAATTCTGAATTCTGTCTACATTTGGTGGCATGGTGCCATAATGCTCAGAACAGTGACATGCACACAGTTAGTGCTAGCCAATACTTTCCAGTGGGTTAAGATGAGAATTATGTGTAGCCAGCCTTTTAGCATTGTTAACTATTGATCATATACAGACATATAGATACGTATCCAGTAGATATATATGTGTACACTAAATATAGATACATAATATGTGCCACATATATAGATATGTGTACACGAAAACATAAATTCGATCTTTGTGAAATAATTTGGAATCTTTGAGAAAGTCTAAATATAAGACGGAAATAAACAACTGTCTTTTGAGAAAGTCTACAGATATAAAAATAAAAAATAGTGTGGAAAGCATACGAACTCCCAGAGAAAATGAAAATAAATTATGAGAATAATGAATACGGTCCTATTGTGATCCTTTATTGTAGGATCTCTAGGTTTCATGACTGCATACCGTTCACAGTATTGGCCTTCATATCCCCTGGGGCAGGCGGTACAGCGGTAATCTTCCAGGCCTTCCATGACACAAGAAGGGCTAAAACTGAATTGGAAAGAAAAAAAAAAAAAAAGATTGTAAAAAGTCTTTTAACCTATTTATCTTATATATTTAAGTAATTCTGTCCATTATCCAGGTGATTGGAGCTTATTTTGGGGTAGTTATAAATGGCATATCTATAATTATTTATAAGTTTCTAGTAAAGGGTAGGATGTCACAACAAAATGCTACCAATAATAGTCAACAAATAAATATGGTCGGTTTTTAATGAATTTGCGATGCTTCACACTAACTATATAAACATTTTGAAATTTTAATAATTATATGACAACCATAAAAATATTAGACATCCAGCAAGTGTCCTGTTTTTCATGAATTGAAAGAAAAATAGGACTAGAATTCATGCACATTTGTCCGATAGCAGAATAAGTATTACTGAATATTTTTTAAAAAATGGTCCTAAAAGCGATATAATTTTTTTTCCAAAAACTCAGCCCAAATTGCCACTAGCACTTCAACACATGAAGTGTGAATAAATATTTCACTTAAAATAAGAGTGCCTTTTCTAATTTACATATGGATTTCAAACTAAATTTATTTTAAACACAAAGTAATGTGATTTAGTGTGAGGAAAGAAGGGAAAGCTCTCTACATGAAAATGAATAAGATTTTCTGACAATTTTCTGATCTTTTCCATTAAGTAGGTCTTATATAACTTGCCCTGTTCTCACGACTGCACTGGTAGACCACGGCCAGTCAGGCTTTGCCAGGATTTCTGATCATCTTACCCTACAAAAGAAACACTTAACAACACTTGAAAACTAACCTGTACTAACATGTAATTTTAGGCTGTTACAAACTTCTTTCAAATGTAAGTAGAGGATTCCCACTAGATAAAACTGCATGATGCATTGGAAACTTGGAAGGAAAAAATACTATTATTCGTTGCAAAATGGTAATGCTGCAAACACCGTTTGTTGTTGTTGTTGTTGGTCTGCTAAAGAAGTTGATGCTGAAAAAGATACATTGTGTATAGACCAGGGCCACAACTCCTATCGGTCAGGTACCATTACGACCCTATTTTAACTGTCTTCTAGTGCATTGAATCAATAGTATATGAATGAGTAATAAACTCTAACCTTTGCGAAGTACGTGAACAAATTGATCTACTACTCACAAACTCATTATCCAACAAATTTATTTTTTGCCTTCGTAAAATCGATCCACAAATACATAATTGACACATTCTGGCAAGCTTTTAGCTCTCTCGTTAAAGCTTGAAGCTGAGTGCATCTGTACACACACATATAAGCTCATACACACACAAACTCATATATCACATTTTGAACTCACATATATATGAGCTACATATATATACACACAAAATACAAGATATATATATATATATATATATATATACACACACACGCACTTGGAAACAAGTTTTTAGACATTTCAAGTGAAACTCTAGAGAGCCAACCTAATTAAATTATAATCCTTTACAGTAATATATCTGTCTCAATTACTATGCAAGAATGTTATAATTCTCCTTGAATAGTTGATATAACTTTTTGGAATTATGATATTATGGTGTATTGAACCCTTTCCTTAAATCACATATGAGAACTTACGAAGGAGGGCATAGGGATCACAACTTACTTGAAGTTGGAGTTGATTCTTTCTGTTCACAACTCCCTCATTTACTCTCCATTCTCATATTATCTGCAGGGCCACTCAGAAATCCTTGTGCTTTTCTCTTGGTGGCCATCTTATGTCTGCTAATTCCAAATTTGCCTCAAGAGAGTTTCTAAGATTTAGAGTCTGCTAGTCTGTGTTGTTCCTGTGAATACTACAGAGATGAAATGGCTTCCTGGATCCTACCCCCTTCTCCTTTTTATCCCAGTTCACTGGTTGTTCTTTTTCAGTCTCCTTTGCCGAATATATGTCATGTCCTTGACCTCTTTATGTGCCCTAATTTCAGTCTTCAGATTTCTCCTACCCTGTCCTGCACTCTCTCCCCTAAATGATCTCATTCAGTCTTAAAACCTTTGCATCTACCCTACCAGATCTAAAACTGAGTTTCCCCCTCCAAAACAATCCCACTGACCTTTCTATAATTTTCCGCATCTCATCCATGGTCACTCCGTGCTTCCATTTATTCGGCCATAAGCCACAACTTTGTCTCCTTTCTCTCACGTTCCACATACACTACCTGAAACTGCTGATCTTGTTGCCATCGCTAACATCATTGCATTTCTCTGTTCCAAGCCACGTTTTGCCATTGGAAGACTGTTAGCAGCTGGGACATTTCATTAGCCACTGGAGCTTCCCTGAGTCATATCTTGGTCACGCTTCCCCTGACACCATTTACTCTGCCCCAGCTGCCCTGGATCCATGCTGTCTACCAAGCATGGGCCAGTCTCCGGGCCAGTGTCCTCGCTTTTTCCTCTGGTAGACTACTCTTCCTCCAGGCAGTCACGTGGCTCTCCCCATTACTCCATTCGTCTCTGTACAAGCCTTTGTTTAGGGAGATCTTCATGGAAGCCCCTGGCTAAAAGGGCACCCCAGCCCCTCTTAATTCACTGAGGCTGCTCTGTTTTCCCTGGTAGCACCTGCACTGTCTGATATCACATTACACATCTACTTGTGTTTTGCTCAGCTTTACCGAAGTATAACTGGCAAATAAAATTGTAATATAATTAAAGTGTGCATGGGATGATTTGATATACATATATGTACAAATTAATTAACATATCTATCACCCCCACATATTTCCTTTTTTTGTGTGGGGGGGGTTGAGAACACAGGTTCTATTTGCTTAGCAAGTTTCAATTATACAATAGAGTATTATCAACTACAGTTACCATGTTATATATTAGATCCTTAGACCCCATTCATCTTATAACTGGAAGTTTGTATCCTTTTACCAGCCTCTCCCAATTTCCCCCCCTCCCCAACCCCTGACAACCACCATTCCACACTCGGTTTCTATGAGTTTAATTTTTTTAATTCCACACGTGAGTGAAACCACACAGTTTCTGTCTTTCTCCGTCTGACAAAGATGGCTGGCGTGTTTGGGAAAGAACAAGGGACTCCAACGTGGCCTCATTGTAGAAGGGAGGAGAGGGCCTTGGTGGGAAAAGGTGGCCAGATTGCAGAGGGGAGAGGGTTTCTTCTACTCTGCTGAAAGATATCTGACCTTTCCTTGAGTAGGCGGTGGATAACCCCTGAGCTACACTGTCATGATGGTTGACAGTTTGTCCTATTTGTCTTGGTAGGAAATATTGAAAAACTCATGCATGGAAGTGAGTTAGTGATCACTTGCCTTACTCCTTACTTTTCATTGGCTGCACAGATTGAAGCCACTGAAGAGAGGTATCTCCCCCTCCTTCAACTGTATTTCATCCTTGTATTTCTTTGTTTTGTATTTTAACTCTTCTTACCACACACAGGTCTTTGCTTTGTTAATTAATGTGCCAAGCTTTAGGTGGTGATAGGAGTGGGTCATGAAATCACTCTAGTAGGTTTGGACTTAAATTTCTTCTAATAATGCAGGAGAATAAAATTGAATAAAAGTTATAGGATATATATATACATATGTATATGTATAAATATATTTTATATTATATACACACAAGTTTTTTGTGTCCCAAGTTATGATATAAAAGAATGATTTCTCACAATGGTTGCAGTTAAGAAAGTTTGAAAGCCACTGAACTAGCCACTTGGATTTGGTATTTTGATTCTTAGAGGGTCTTTTCCATAAAAATATACTTAAATTATACAAATCACTGAAAACAAAAATGAAAACACACCTTTTTATTGATCCTGCTAACCAATCAAGGTAGCACTCTTTCTTTTTCCTTCTCAGAAATTCCTAAAGCTATAAGCGGACATCCTTGTAACATAATGTCTGTTTCCACAATTGACTATCAAAACTCTTCCGTGACCCTCACAGGTCATGGCTCCCCTGCGAACTTGGGCTTCTCTGGAAGCAGCTGCTTTTCTCGCTGGGGGTGTCCGTAGCCCTGTGGTCTCCATTCCCTTGCCTCCCTGACAGCTCCCGTCTTGGCTCATCTTTCTTTTCTGGTTTCTCTAGTGTAGGGAATTCTGTTTTTCCTTTTTTCCACATGCTCCCCCTTGGGAAACATAACCCTGGGAAATCTTATCCAATTTTAATTCATTTATTAACATATCTCTTCCTCCATCTGCCCTTCCAATTCTATTTCCATTTTCTGCAGCTATTTGCATATTTCCATTTGGACAGATCTATCATATCAATTTTAACCTATTCAGAACATAAATTGTCTGTCCTCTGCAACAGCTCTCTCCTGGTTTCCCTATTTTGGTTAATCGCGCTACAATTTTTGAGGTCAACCTGGCTAACAACCTTGGGCTTCAACTCCTGCCTGGTCTGAACTGCTCATGTCTAATTAGTAAGCACTTCTGGAGAGCTGCATTCAACAAGGCTCTCATCACACCAGTCCTCTCCTCTCCCTTCCTGTTACTATCGCCTGCCTTCACGTTCTCATTATCTTTTGCCTAAATTAGTGCAATAGCTTATATTAATCGCGCTCTTCACTTTTTTCTTTGCCTGTTTTAATTCATTTTACTTAGCTCTCCCATAACAGTCTTCCTAAAGTGTGGCTCTGGTCACATTAACCTTTTCTTTTTGTTTGTTTTAACTAAACGCTTGCAATGTTTCCTCATTACAGAGAAAATTAAACAGCAATTTCTTAGATGGGTATTCAAGGATTTCTATACCATGGCCTCCATTCTCCTGCTCAGTTTCATCTGCAATTACGAATTCTATTTGAACTCCATGCTCCAAACTCTTACTTATTAGTTCTTAAACGTGAAGAACTGTGTTTTCTGTTTTCTAAGCTTTTGTTCATGTAATTTCCTGCTATCTCCCCCAGTAAAAACCTTTCAATCCACTGTTCATGATCTATTATAATAGATGCTACTACCAGCATCTACTACCAGGATTAGTAGCAGCATCTACTTCTTTCAATGCTACTACTTCTTTCAATATGTTCTTGAAGCTTCCCAGATCAAGTGTGGTATTTTGTACCTTTGAATTCCCTTTATATTTAAGTTGACTTCTCTTAAGACACACATTTTATTGTGAGCCTTTTCAGCAGACGTTATGCTTCATTCTTATCAAAGAAGTTATCAGTTAATTACTGAATCTTTCTAATCCAATGGCTCACATTTTAATAACAATACAATAAATAACATTCTCTTGTTTAAATCTAGTCATCAGAAGGAGATTAGGGAAAGGAAAATAGAAATAATGTTATTTTTCATACACCTACCACTTGGTGCTTGCGAGAACAAAAAGAACACGTATTTTATCCTTGTCAATATCCCACTTACCTAAAAATTTACATTTGACAAAAGACCTGTGATTCTCTTAAGCAGAAAAAAAAAAAAAAAGAGGAGATTTCAGAAGAAAGGGAGACAATTTACATGACAATGTTTTCAGAATAAAGCCAAGGACAAGAAAAACAAAAACAAACAAAAAAACCCTGAGTAAGCAGTGGGGAAATAATCTCTTTATCTCAATTTCTTCGTGGTTCTCAAATACTCAAGAAAAGGAGTCCAGGATTCTAATTCTGAACAAACTGCCCTACATTCTTTTCAAAAGCAAATTCTTAGAGAAAAAACTGCCCTACCAGGTAGAGATTGAACTCTATAAATCACTTACACTTTCAAGTATAGACATAGTTAGCAACAAGGGTTTTCATCAATATATAAACCAATGGAGAATGTGCAAACAGCACTGAAATAAGATATTCTGGCTTTTGTTTCCCCTTATGGCTGTGTTTCCATGGTACCAAGCTCAGACTATCTTAACAGAACAGGACTGTGATTCTGGGAAATACGGACTTATTTTGGAGCATAAAAATAAGTCACCATCCTTTAACTATTTTTTCAACTATTTTCTTAATAATTCTTTACAAATTGTGAATTAAATACACAAAATGAGTGGAAGGAGTCACAAAAGTCAGATAATATGTACCCAAACAACCCTTCATAGATGAGTTTATGGCAGAACTATATGCAAATACAAGACCCTTATAAAAGTGTATCAAATTACACACGTGTGTACATATATCATTTATTTCAGAAACATAAATTATGTTAATACTAGTATTGACATTTTAATTAGTGCAAATTAGTAAGTATTATTTACTTGGGACAGGCTTTTAATGGAAAAATAAACCACAGAGCATTATGTGCTCACTTTTGTCATGTTTTTATATTGTTTAAAAAAAAAGTCTATCTTAAACTGAGAGTTTGTCTACATGGAAAAAATAGTTAAATCACAGAAAGCCCGTGTGCTACACAGATGGTGCTACTGATTGGGAAATAAGGTAATATTTCTCAATCTTACTTGTTGCTGGAAGAAATTAGAGGGCAAGCACACTGCTGACAGTCATCTGGCAATCCCCTGACAATTCCATAATATCCAGGAGCACATCGTTCACAGAAGTCACCAGCAGTGTGATGTTGACAATTCTGTAAACGAAAAGGGAGAAGTTCGTTCTTCATTTACTGAGAGTTAGAATGTGATTTATCATACAGCTCCCCACCTGTGTGTGCTCCTGCATATACACACACAGACACACACATCTCATTGAAAGAGTTCTTGAGAAGTATATACTTTAGAGAGAGGGGGAGAGGGTGCGTACGGGGGTGGGCTGGGGGAGGGGGGAAGGGAGAGGAAGAGAGAAAATCTTAAGCAGTCTCCACACCCAGCACAGCACCTGACTCAGGGCTCAATCTCGCAATCCTGAGATCATTACCTGAGCTGACGATAGCCCCCTATTTTCAGAGAAAAGGAAGCACTCATTTGAGTGTTCCCTCAGCTTCCTGTGAAAGACTTGCCATTTGTCTTGCAGTACTTTCCATCCCTTTAACATTTATTCCTGTCCATAGGAAGTGGTGTTTGTCCTTTGTCTAAAGCTACTCTCTTCCTAAACTGGATTCCTTGCCTTTCTGCCTCCCCCTTTTGACCAGCATCTGCATCTTTCCCTCCTTTGCTCATTTATCCCATTGGCATTTGAGGTTGGTCCAGACTTCCCTAGCTCAAAAATATCTCTGGGGCCTCAAGTCTCTGGAAATTTCCATCTATCTTTGATAAGCATTTTAAAAGCATTATTTGCATTCCTGATTTCTATTTCCTTATCTCCCTTCAGCTCTCCCCACTTTAAAAAACCTTCTCATGTCACCAGGACTCCAGGCTCACTGATAAGATCTTTGTTGATAAATAAAAATTCCTTGACAATAATAAGTCTTCATGATATATGAATTTTCTGCAGCAGCTAATATTTCTGGCTACTCTTTGAAATTTCTCTTCCTATGGTTTCTTTAATGGTATGGTCTGCTGATTTTTCTCCTAACTCTATGGCTACTCTTCCTTATGCTCATTCATGGACTCTTTCTTCCCTTTCTGTGTAGTAAGATTGGTGTCCTTGATTCTAACTTTGGCTCTCACCTCTTTTTTTTCTTTTTCTTTTTCTTACACACTCTACCTTGGTGATTTCACCCATTCCTTTGACTTTAGGTATCATCTAATTGCCAAAAACTCTAAATTTTACATATTCAGGCCAGATTTCTCTAATGAGTTCTAGACTTACATTTCCAAATGCTTCCTGGATAGATCTTACTGCATAACAAAAGCACCTTGAATTTGAACTATCAAAAATTAAGCTCATCTCTCTTTAAACCTGCTAATATTTCTGTATTGTCCATTTCATCTGGGGTCTCTATCACCTGCTCAATTGCCCAGGCCAGCAGTCTAGAGGCCTCTCTCATGCCAGAGAACCTGTTTGATCAGTGCGTTCCATGATTTTATTACTCTCTGTTTCTTTACTTCCTCGTCTCTACTGTTTTTATCTGGCCACTCTCATTTTTTACCTGGTTTATTGAAACAGAATTTAGGTAAAGATCCTGCTTCTAAATTTTTTTTAAAAGAAGGATTTATTTATTTACTTTTATTTTATTCATTTATTTGACAGAGAGACAGTGAGAGAGGGAACACAAGCAGGGGGAGTGGGAGAGGGAGAAGAAGGCTTCCCGTGGGAGCAGGGAGCCCGATGCGGGACTCGATCCCAGGACTCCGGGATCACGACCTGAGCCGAAGGCAGACACTTAATGACTGAGCCACCCAGGTGCCCCCTGCTTCTAAATTTTTTTATGCAGTGATTTTCCCACACTGCAATCAGAATGACCATCTTATAGAACTTATCATACCATGCCATTCTCTTGCTGGGAAGCCTGCATTAGTTCTCCATTGTCCTTAGGATGAATTATAAACTTTCCAGCATGGCAAGAAAGACTTTTCATCTGCTCGCTTACACCTCCAGCCTTACCTCTAGCCCCTGCTACCTTTGTATGCTATGTGAAAGCCATATAGGGCCATCTGAAATTCTCATATTATGCCGTGCTCTCTCTTTCCTCCGGGACTTCTTATATGCAAATCCCTTGCTTTGGAATGTTTTCCCCTCCTCTTACCAGATTAGCACCTATTCATTTCAGCTCTCATTTTAAATGTTGCTTTATCTGATAAACATTCCCTGATGTCCTAAGTCTGGGCTAAATGCCCATTCTAGCTCAACACAGTGACTGAAATATGGTAGTCATTTGATGACTGTTCTGAATGACTGAATGCACAATATGGGAAGTATAGATGAAACTGGTCAGTCTTCTTAAGATGAAAAAGGCCAAGTTTCAAGTCTAATGACTTTATAGAAATGTGGTTAACAGAATAAGATAATTTGTTGTATTCTGAAGTAGGATTTGCTATATAAGTACCATGATCTTCTTTTATTCAGCCATCCAAAGGAACCAGCATTTTAGCAATAAAATAACCATTCCATATTTAAGAACAGCATGGCAAGAGATGGTTCCAGGATAAATTACCCATACGTTCCAGTCTAAATCATTCAGCAAGGTGTCAAATGGTAAGTTAACCAGGGAGTGTTTTAAGGACATATTTTATATCTATGTGAATAAACATGTGCCAAAAAAATACATAGGCTCTTGAACAATTATCAGCACTTTGCTTTTGTAAAAATAAACCCACTGCATAATGAATTATTTTATGTAACCTAATATAGCATTAATAATTGACTCAAAACACTTAGATAATATTGATCACTGCCAGAAATACAGAGATTCAAAAATATGGTTTGCTGCTCTTATACCTACAACTCTATATACTTTCTTCACAGATCAAGCAAATATTTTAACCTTCTCTGGACAGTCAGTCTTTCACAGGTTACTGACATACTAAACTTGGTTAACGAAATCAAATGTTCTGGTTAGGTCCACAAACACAACACATAAATCATGATGCTATTTTTGAAACTTTTTGACACAGACCTTTCATATGACTTTCCTGTCTACTTTGAGACACAATATTCGTCTTGTACAGAAATTAATCTCAGGGCACCTGGGTGGCTCAGTTGTTAAGCGTCTGCCTTTGGCTTAGGTCATGATCCCAGGGTGCTGGGATCGAGCCCCGCATGGGGCTCCCTGCTTGGCGGGAAGCCTGCTTCTCCCTCTCCCATTCCCCCTACTTGTGTTCCCTCTCTCGCTGTCTCTTTCTGTCAAATAAATAAATAAAATCTTTAAAAAAATTTAAAAAAAGAAATTAATCTTTAGGAAAAATTCCTATATTTCAGATGTCTAACGAGAAGTTTAATTATATTCTCAAGAGTGATATTATATGTTCTAGTACCTTTTCAATAACAGATTAGGATATATGATATTTGTATTTTTTTGCACGTGGAAAAACTGGTGGTATATATTCCTTCTACTAAATCAAAATAATATAACATTAATATTATATAGTACCTTAGATCTGAGGTGAGAAGTTGCTTAACTTAGTCTTCTTTCCTTAAAGGGATGCCTCCCCATCTTTTTTTTAAATACGTTATTGAGTGAATGATCCTTATAAGGCAGCCTTTTTCATCTTGTACAATTATAAGCTATGAATTTTTTCCTTATGTTGAATGAAAACATATCTCATTCTGATTTTCAGTTAATGATCCAAGTTCTGCCTTCTGAAGCTACGAAGATTAAGTCTAATTCCCATTTCCCAAGGCAAGTCCTCAAATGTCTACAAAATACTATTACTTCCTAAATCTCTTTAAGTTAAACATTTAATAATCTTGATCACTCAGAATTTCTCTTAAAATAGAAACTAAAGTCTCTACCTGTGATTTGCAAATATAGTGACTATATTCCCTTCCCTCATCTGGATCTTGGATACATGACTCTGCAGTCAAGTAAAAACTCCTATTTCACAGGAATTGCTACTACATGTCATTTTCTCTGCTCTTTCCCTAAGCACTAGAATATAAGCTCCTAGAGGGCAAGGCCTCTGCTTTCCTCATCTTGGTATCTTTTCATCACCTACTGCAATACCTATGCATTGGAAATATTTATTAAGTGCCACAAGAATGAATGAACAAGTGAGCCTCCCTAAGTTCAGAAACTCTTACATTAATTTCATCTTGTTAATTGTGGCTCATACTTCCACCTGTCAGGCTCTTTTAGCTTCTTGACCACCATCTAATACATTAGATTACACTTCCAGCTTTATTTGATACATCTCATCCAGATCACTGATCACGATTTTGAACAGGATGGGGTGAAACACAAAGCCTATGTCTCATCATTGGAGATATGAACCTAGAACCCAGCACATATTCTTCAGGGGTAGAGAAACTTCTACAGTCATTAAACTTGTTAACTGATTACTATCTGGCCCAGATATCTCTTCAAACTTGTTTGTGAAAATATCATGAAACATTCTGTCAAATGCCTATTTAAACAAACCAGAGTTTGGACCATAGATCTGATCTTTAGCGGCTTATGACGTAAGCGAATTATTTAATTTCTGTCAACATTAGTTTATCAACTGTAAAAGAGGGAACAATCCTATCTGTCACATAAGTTTACTGTAAGAATAAGTGAGAAAAAAAATCTATCTATAATGATCAGCCTTGGTCCTGGCACATATGTAGATAGGGTTGAACATTTGGGGGCTGTTACTATTTTTGCTGAATTTGAGATATGACCTATCACACTTCTGATGAATTTGATATCATAATGAGATTCAGGAAGGATCTCAGATTTATACATATAGTAATCTAGCAATTAGTCTGATATGTTTTATTTTGAGTGAACCTAATGAGCACTATTTTTTCTACACTTAACAGATATTAGTTAAGTAAGCAATCCTTAAGTTTTACTGGAGATCAAAAATCAATGTTTGCTACAATTTACTTTCCTTTATAAACCTGGAGTAGCATTTCACAGCTTTCCATCCTATGGCAAATTTCATAATTCCATGATTTTTGCAAATATTTTTCATACATGGCTCTTAATCATATTTGCAGATTCTATCAGTACTCTAGGATGGAATTCTAGGCCTTCAAAATCAAATCATTTAATCAGATAACAGTGTGTTTACTCTCTCTCACAGTCTGTAGATAGCATTTCATAGTGGATTTGAAACTTGATTCTAATACTTTAGCCAAGGCTTGTAGGTTACTGAAATTTTCTAAGCATTAACTTTCAGAGTTGTAATAAAATGTGAACTATCCCTATTTTGGTCAGATTGTTAGATAAATTCAATGAGATAGTGTTTATAAAGTACCTTAAACACAGTAGATTCTAGTTTTGAGTCTCTTTACCAAATACAGGGCTAACTGCTTAATCATAGATGCTGGTGGTTTCAGACAACAGAGCTGATCAATAATGATTTTTTTTCTTTTCATTTTAAAATAAGAATTGTGATAGAGTGAAAATAATATTTTCACAAATTATTTGGTTTTCAAAAAGTTATTTGAGCTAGATGAGAATTTTTAATATTCTCTTTAAAAATTTTGCAAAAATAATACTAACCATGGGGGTGTAGTGATAATATATCCAGAAAGGTATAGATAGAGATATAGATAGATATAGATGTGTGTATTACATCAACTTGGAAAAACTATCTATCTATCTATCTATCTATCTATCTATCTATCTATCTATCTATCTATCTATCTA
>NC_058410.1:34390366-34403683 GCF_002201575.2 Neomonachus schauinslandi
CTATCTATCTATCTATCTATCTATCTATCTATCTATCTATCTATCTACCTACCTACCTACCTACCTACCTACCTATCTACCTACCTGAGATTGTCTATTGGGTGTTTGTGTGTCTACTGATTAGCATTTGCTCCCTCACCTCTGCTTCCCCTTGGCTTGGGGTTCAATATCACATAGGTTTTGCTCTTCCATTTGGAAGAAAATTTTCCTTAAGGGACAATAGTCACTGAGCTATTGGTAGTAACATGTCTATGTGTAGGATATATTAATGCCTTGAGTGAAGCAACAGTTCTCTGATAAGTCTCATTAGGAATTATGAAGGGAATCTTTACAAAATGATGTGGATTTTATTTAAAAGTTGAAATGCTTAGGCCGTAAAGTTTTCTATAGTGTTATTCTTCTCTACTCCATATTTTTGAAGAAAGATATAAAGAAAAAGTGAGGAAATCTAGCATAGCGCTGATAATGATTTTTACGTGTTTTGATTAATTATTATCTGATTGATTCTTAGACTATAAATGGTGGATAACATGTATGGTAATTACTAACTTCTTCTTCTTCATCATCATCATCATCATCACTATCACTTCTCTGGAACTTGCCATGGACTAAGTAGTATTCCACACCCTTTATACAGTATTTCATTGAATCCTTACAAAAACTTTGAGTAGGTACTATTATTATCTTCATTTTATAAATGAGGAAACTAAGACCTCACTGACTTAAGATAACTGACTGGGCTCCCACAGCCCATAAAAGATGAAGTGAGGATTGGAACCAAAGCAGTCTGACCCCAGAGTCATGCTTATGATCACTCTACCCAAAGTTGAGGGCATTGCTCTGTGTAATGGCATTGATATTAAACTGGGATCCATACTACACATAGAAAAGAAGTCAGTATGCTTCAGGTTTCCTCAGTTATAGCATCAGAGTAATAATAGCTATTTCCTATTGGCCTCCTGGTGTTATTTCAAAGATGAACAAAGTTGCCTAAATTCAAAACTTATATATGTTCCCTGAAGGAAAATATAAAAATTCAGAGCACAGAAATTTATACTAGCTATGCATGTGTGATTGCACACGTATTTATTTTTCACTTCATCTGGGGATATCTCAAAAAGATAGACCTGTAGCACAAAAATAGCTATAATAGCCAATTGTTCTAAAGAGGACAATATAAAGACAATTTTTATCCTAAAAAAATGAAATTAATCTGTATCCTTTATGAATGTTTTAAAATTAATCATATGGGGGCACCTGGGTGGCTCAGTCAGCTATGTGTCTAATTCTTGATTTCAGCTCAGGTCATGATCTCAGGGTGTTGAGATCAAGCCCTGTGTCGGGCTTTACACTCAGTATGGAGTCTGCTTGAGATTCTTTCTTTCCCTCTCCCTCTGCCCCTCCCCTCACTCATGCTTTCTCTTTCTCTCTCTAAAATAAATAAATAAATCTTTAAAAAAAAATCATATGAATTAAATTAATCCCCTCTCTTGAATTATTTATTGAATTTTACAAGCCAGCAGATTAGAGAGAGAATACTACACTGAGCAAATAATAATTGTTTCAGGAATTCAAGGATGGTTAATATTATTCACTTATTCATCTAGTCAATAATATCATTCATCATTCTGTTTAAGGTAAAAAGAAATATATGATCATATCCAAAATGCGTATCTTTAATGCATCTTTTCCTTTACTCCTCACAAATAAGCACATAATCAATTTCAATATCCTATCCTGACTGAAAGGGAATATCTTTAAGAAGTCAGGAATAAAAAGAAGTTTTCTCGACATGGTAAAGAATATCTATCTTCAGCTAACCACCAACGTCATACTTTGTGGCAAAAGACTTGAGGCATTCATATTAAAATTAGGAATAAGAGAGGAAGCTGATTACCTTCCTATTTAATATTTTTAGAAGACTTAAGGCAAAAACATAAAATTATTATACTAGGTACACCTTCTGGCAAGAAAAAGCACAATTACAACGATCTGTAAATAATATTATTGTAAATATAAAAATAACTGAAAGAATCAACTGAGAAACTTCTAGAACTAAAAACAAAGTGGTTGGATATCAAAAATCTGTTCCGTTAATGTTTATCAGTAACGACAAGTTAGTGAATATATTGAAACAGAAAAAAATGTAACATTCACCATTGAAGTAAAAATGTAAGATGCATAGAAATAACTTTAATATAAGAAATACATAATCTATACAGGTAATAATAAAAACAGTATACTGTGAGACACAAAATGTTTTGAATAGAAAAGAGTATTATACACCTCGGTTGAGGGAAGATAACTGGATATTGTAAAGACAGCAATTCTTTACACATAGGTTTAATGCCATTCCAATAAAAATTCCAGTAACACTTTTTGGTGAAGAGATTGAAACTGAATCAGAATGTCATCTGGAAGAATACATAATTACATCTAGTCAAGAAATTAGAAAAAGAAGAAGAAAGGGCCTGAGTTTAGCAGATTTTTTAAAAAGATTTTATTTATTTATTTGAGAGAGAGAGAGTATGAGCAGGGGGAGGAGGTGGTGGAAGGGCAAAGGGAGAAGCAGACTCCCATTGAGCAGGAAGTCCGACATGGGGCCTGATCCCAGGACCATGGGATCATGACCTGAGCCAAAGGCAGATGTTTAACTGACTGAGCCAGGCACCCCTAATTTTTCAGATATTATAACTTAGTATAAAATGAAGGTGATCAGAACACGGTAATAAGAACTAGAAGGTAAATAGTACAGAATAGATGATCCTTTAAACATATCTTAATATGGATAAAACAAATGTGTATATATTCAGATACCATAATGTATTAAGGAGGAAATGTTAATAAATGTTAATAAAGGAAATGTTAATAAATAAATGTTTCTTTAAAGTAATAGGTGATGGGAATTAAGGAGGGCACATGAAGTAATGAGCACTGGGTGTTATATGCTATTGCTGAATTACTGAACTCTACATCTGACACTATATGTTAACTAATTGCATTTAAATAAAATAAGTAAAAATAAATAAAATAAAAAAATAAAATAATATATATTTGAAGAAAGATACCTCTTCATACCACAATAAATTCTAGAGAGATTAAGGAGTTGGATCTAAAATTTAATCATAGAAACAATGGTAAATACCATGGTCTCTCAGTGTAGGTACTGAAAGGCATGTGCTTGGGTAAGATCACCATGAGAATGAGTATAAGTTAGAGAAGCAAACTGTTCCAAGGATTGAATCCTGGAAACCCTAGTATGTAGATTTCAAGTACGGAGGAAAATATAGCAAAGACAGAAGGTGTAGTCACCTGGTTTAGAAATCCCTGGAACGGCATGTCCAGGGAAGCAAAGTGAACAAAAACTTTAAAGAAGAATGGATGATTTAGAGTGTCAAATGCTGCTGATTGATCAAGAAAGATGAAGGCTGATAGCTGAATATTAGTCACTGGTTTCAGTATAGTGGTAGAGGTAAAAGTCTGGTTTTAGTAATTCAAGAGAGAATGGAGGAGAGAAACTAGAGAGAGTATAAACAACTCTTTACTGTATATAAGGAGAGGAACGAAGTGGTAGGAGTCAAGAGGGAAAGTGAAGTCAAGAGAGTTTGTTTTTATTTTTATCTTATTTTATTATTTTATTTTATTTTTTAAAAGATTCATCCATTTATGGAGTGCCTGGGTGGTTCAATTGGTTAGATGTCTGACTCTTGATTTTGGCTCAGGTCATGATTTCAGGTCCTGGGATTAAGCCCTGAGTGGGGCTCCATGCTCACTGTGACTGAGTTTGCTTAAGATTCTCTCTCCTTCTCCCTCTGCCCCTCCCCTTGCACACACCCATGCTCTCTCTCTAAAATAAATAAAATCTTAAAAAAAAAAAATTCATCCATTTATTTTAGAGATAGAGCACATGCACACACATGCACATGGGGGACCCAGGAGATCATAACCTGAGCAGAAACCAAGAGTCCATCACTCCACCAAATGAACCACCCAGGTGCCCCTATTTTTGTTTTGTTTTTTGTTTTTATTTTTACTATTATTTTTAAGATAGCAAAGAAACCAAAAAGTGATGCTGGGGTGGGCAGATGGGCAGAATGATGTCTTTGAGCAGGAGAAAGGGCTGGGATCTAGAGCATAAGTGCAGACTTGGTCTTTTCTAGAAACAAGAAAAGTTCATCTAAAATGATGGAAGAGTTGGAGTAACTGCACAGAGATGCAGAAAGGTGGGTGCATGCGGTCATGGAAGATCCTATTAGTTCTCTTCCAACTACTTCTAATCTTTCAATGAAATAAAAGCATGACCATCAATTGAGATTAAGTCTGGAGAAGGACTGGCGGAGGGGTTTGAGGGCTTGAAGAGGAAGGGGAAGGTATGAAATAATCATCCAGAAATGTGGGAGAGGAAATGGACTGAAGTAAAGTGATATGATTGCGGAGGAGCACAAAGGGTTGATCTGAAGTGAGTGATAATGAATTTATGATGAGACTAGAAAACATAGTTGTTTTTCATCAGCCACATTCAGCTTAGAAGGCATAGGTGTGGAACAGTAGGATTTAACAAGCGTTAGAATTAACTGAGTGAAAATAAAGGAGTAGCAAGAGAAATGAACATTACAAGGCAGCTATACTAATGAAGGGTTGTGAATATTAAGCTGGTTGAGAAAGTGAGGGCATGAAGGAGCTAAGGAACAATGAAAAGGTGTGAGCATCAATGGTGAGACGAAAAAGGTTGGAGTTGATGTATCAAGAAGTGAATTGGAAAGAAAAGAGATGGTGGTTGAAGAAGAGGACAGCTGACCTTGAGACTGTGGAGGCATTTCAGTTTCTCGTAATGACAAGTTCTAGAATAGCAACATGGAGTGAGGAAAAGCAGTGTTAAGGGTATGGAAGAGTTAATCTCACGAACATTAAAATCACCAAGAATTATGATAGGAATAGTGCTAGAGAGAATGGCAAAGATACAAAGGAAAAATCTTCAAGGAATGAGGTGAGTGACCTGAGGGTTAGGAGAGAACATCGATGAGCAGGTGTAGTGGGCAAATAGATGGGGGCATGAGATTCAAAGCCATGTGTTGTTATGGGGGAGAAAGGAGGATGATAGGAAAGCGGCAGTGAGGAGCAAGGATACCTGCCTTCAGACTCAGTGGAAGTGAAGAGTGTGAGGCAAGAGCTACCACTTGGAGGGCTCTAGGGGGAGCAGTATGTTGGGGACAGCAAAACAAAGAGAATATTAAACAAAGAGGGAGAATATGTGGGGGGGTTTGCTGAGTTTCTACTTTGAGTTCCAGAAGCCTCACTGGAGGGGTTTCAGTAGATGAGGAGAGGTGGGAAATGGGTTTAGCAAATCTGATGTCCAGACCTGGGTGAGGATTAGAGTCTGGGGAACTCTATGTGGTGACATGGCAAACCTGAATTTCTTGAGAGTCCTGACTGTTCCAAGGTGGATAGCAGTGGTGGAGGGCAGGCTGTTAGCATGAATACAACAACAACAACAACAACAAGAGCAGCTGGAATTCTACAGGAAGTGGTTAAATTATGGGTTAAATTAAGTGGTTAAATTAAATCTTTAGTCTTTGATAAGAGATCATAACCTGAGCAGAAACCAAGAGTCCATCGTTCAACCAACTGAACCACCCAGGTGCCCCTATTTTTGTTTTGTTTTTTGTTTTTATTTTTACTATTATTTTTTTAAGATAGCAAAGAAACCAAAAAGTGATGCTGCAAGAGAGAGGGGGAAATAGGGATTTCGTAATCTAATCAAAGACTAAAGATTTCAAAGAACATCCAGCAACGTAACATGCTCATAATAGGTATATTTAAAAAGCAGAACATAAAATGGCACCTATGGTATTATATGAATCTTATTTATAAACACATGCATAAAATTCATAGAAAATACCAAAAATATTAAATGTTTATGTTGAATTTTAGATGACTTTTATCTTTTTTTAATACTTTTTTATAATTTCCAGATTTTTTTATATGTTTATTTTTGCATGTAATCAGAAAAAAAGCCCTCGTATGATTTTAAATAAATAGTAGTGTCCTCAGGTGTTCTCCTAAAATGCTGTTAATATTTTATTTCTTGACACGAGCAGTGGTTTTTGCAATGATCAATTTTTAATTACTTTAAAAAATGTATAATATGGTAAATGTCTTTTTTTCCCATGTTTTATTTCACACACACATACACAAGTTCCCTGCCGTTTAGCTCACTCACCTCTGCACATGCTATCTGAGCATGTATAAAGATAAATGATCACAGGGCCCTTAGTCAAGAAAGACGTGGTAAATACCTGGCACTTGGAGGTTTCAGGGTCACACAGGCTGCTGTGTCCATTACACTGACATGGAACACAGGTGCCCAGAGTTGGTCTAGGAGTGTGGCTACCCGGCTCAGACCGCAGTCGATAAAATCCTGGCATGCATGTCTAGAAGAAAAGGAAAGCAATTAGGACAGTCAAGTTATAAACCTTGGTTTAGCAATCCTTGGGTTCCTCAGGGGTGAAAAAGGACTTCTTTCCCCCTACCTGCATTAAAGGTAATATCACTTATAAACACAAGGGCCAGTTTTGATTCCAAATGTGTATTTCTGTGTGGTCCTTAACGTATACAGGAAGCATCCAAGACCTCAGACCTTAGCAAAGGAGGGCTGTCATTTGCATATACCACTCAATCTGAAAAAGCTTCAAATAATCTTTTTAATCTTTTTCTTGAGAAAGAGGTTTGTTTTTAAATAAAATTGTCATTTGGACTAAAGAGAGAATTCCAGTGTCCTTGATAACCTAAAGTCTGCTTCTTCTATGCTTGATGGATAACTAGCTAATGTCCAATGAGACTCAGAGAAATATTAAATAAATAGAAAAGTGTCGCAGTTGCATTTTTTATATCGATATAATTTAAAGACGATAAAAGCAAGAAATTCAAAATTCTCATGTCTTGGGAATATTAGACCACCAATAAAATTTCTCTTTCCCTGATCTATTTTTTTTCATTTTGCAATAAAAATCTGAGAGCAAACAGAAAACTTCCAGGAAAGCTGACATACGCAGAATCAAGACTTCCATCTTCATTTGGGTTTATTATGCAAGTGTATCAAAGAAACATCTCTGGCTTTTGAGAAGGAAGCCCATAGCCCCGGAGGGAATGAGAAAGGTCTTGGGTTCCAGGCTCAGTCCTCTTGGTATGCAAAGCTACCACATTTATCAGACATTGTTTGATTTATGAGTGAGAGATAAGAGTTCTTCAGATCCCAATGAAGATTATAAAGGGATCGTTTTACCACCTTAGCTATGTAGGATTTTTTCCCACAGGATATCTTGCTCCTGTTGATGAAAGAATGATTGCCGAATAAGCAGGAAAAATACATATGCGTTAAGAACTTCCCAGTGGGGGGCGCCTGGGTGGCTCAGATGGTTAAGCATCTGCCTTCGGCTCAGGTCATGATCTCAGGGTCCTCGGATCGAGTCCCGCATCGGGCTCCCTGCTCCTTGGGAGCCTGCTTCTCCCTCTGCCTTTCTCTCTCGCTCTGTCTCTCACGAATTAAAAAAAAAAAAAAAAAAAAATCTTAAAAAAAAAAAAAAAACTTCCCAGTGGGGCACCTGGGTGGCTCAGATGGTTAAGCGTCTGCCTTCGGCTTGGGTCATGATCCCAGGGTCCTGGGATCGAGCCCCATATTGGGCTCCTGGCTCAGCGGAGTGCCTGCTTCTCCCTCTCCCTCTGCCTCTCCCCCTGCTCATGCTCTCTCTCTGTATCTCTGTGTCTCAAGTGAATGAATAAAATCTTTAAATAAAAAAAATTAAAAAAAAAAAACAAAAAAACTTCCCAATGCCTCTGAGTTCTTTTGGTTCTGGACTAGGTCATCCAGAGTGGTATATACAAAAAGGTTCCTTGGAGAAAGAAAAAGATCAATAGTCAACACTCCCTCGCTTATTTTGATTTGGATACTGCAAAAGCACCTCAATTAAGCATTCAATTAAGAGTCTGTTTTTATCATAGCCTATAAGATATTTTAATGAGATTAAATAATGTCCCAGCTTTGAGCAAGCTGATAAAGAAAATCGGGAATAGTATTCAAAATATTTTGAGTCTCATTTGTTTTATAGTGGACTTAATCATATATTTTAATAAGTTTATTCATATTATTTAAAATCAAGGTTCATATCGCTATTGTTACCAAATAAGGCCTAGAAATTATGGCTGAGGAATTGATTTAAGAAACTGAAGAAACCATTCAAAGTATATTTAAAAATATTTCACAGTATGAGTTGCTCCAGTTCTTTAGTATGCTGATTATAGAATAAAACTGGATTTTCTTTACATGGATTTCATCCTTGGATACCTATATAATTATTGTTATTTTCCTGGTGTATTTGCTTGGGGGGTGCGTGTGTGTGTGTGTGTGTGTAGGTGTGTGTGTGTGTGTCTCTATGTGTCTGTGTCTGTGTGTGAATGTGAAAATCACACAAATAGACAGTTTTTCTAGCTCCATTTTATACCTCAAACAGAAGTTCAAGACAAGTCTCAGAGGAAGAATAAAGTTCAGAAACAGGACTTTTCATTGAGGAATTACATGAAATTCAGTGTTATATACTGAAACCTGAAGGTGAGCAGGGCAGGTGAAGTTTACTGTAACACACACCCAATTACCCATATAACATGACTCTTCCCGGGAGAGAGCAGGACAAAGCCGAAAGGCACCTGTAATGGGAGTCTGAGCCTGAGCTCCCACTGGAGCTCTGCGTTGAACCCTCTAGGCCTATCTTTGTGGTTCCCAACTCTGGCTGCACATAGAATCATCTGAGGGGTTTTATATACTGATGCCTGGTTCCACCTCCAGAAATTCTTTTTTTTAACTTTTAAATTTTTAAAAAAATATTTTATTTATTTAGTTGAGGGAGAGAGAGAGAGCGGGGAGGGGCAGAGGGAGAGGGAGAGAGAATCTCAAGCAGACTCCCCAACCAGCGAGGAGCCTCATGTGGGGCTCGATCTCACGACCCTGAGATCATGACCTGAGCTGAAGCCAAAAGTTGGATGCTCAACTGACTGAGCCACCCAGGCACCCCCACCTCTAGAAATTCTTATTTAATTGGTGGAGATCAGGGCCAGAGTTTGTTTTAAAACTCCTAGATGGGTCTAAGAAGCAGCCAGAATTGAGAATCACTGGCATGCTCCTCACTCTCTGCTGGTAATGTGTGCCTTTTAAAGGGCATACAGACTCCAATACTGTGATGCAAATGAATATGGAAGCCTTGATCTTACAAGTTAGTTTTTTCTAAGGGATACAGGCAAGTTGCGTGGCATCATTGAGATGTGGTTTCCCCACCCCACAAATGAGCAGGTGTATTAACTCAGATGATTTCTGAATCTTCTTTTAGTTCTAACACTCTAGATTAAATTTTATGTCCTGCTAGATCAAATTTCTAAGAGTTAGCAAAGCAAGAGACAATGCAAGAGTTAGAACCTTAAAACACTCTTTAAAGGAACTGGATGTATTCATTTCATCTTAATCCCCTCCTTTCTTGGATCCTTTTTGTATTTATTCTTTCCACATTTTGGTATTTTTGTAAGTTTTTCAATATCAGATGTTCTCAGTGAACTGGGGCAACATTTATGAGAATGATTATGCTTGAGTTGGAATAAAAAGAGGAAAGATAATAGCTATTTTTCCAAGTCCTGTCTACAATCCTTTCTGAAACAAAATGGAGAATTTAAAAAAAGCAAATAAACACTGCCCCTTTTTTTTCTAACTCAAACTTTTCCAAAGTTCTCTTTCCTTGTGCTAAAGTTATTCATAGCACAATTGTCTTCTGCAGTCCTTCTATCTTTATTTTCATAATATGGCATCTCATCAAAATGTTCAAATCTCAAAATGTTTGAATTGCATAAAAATGTGGGAGGATGGAGACAAAGAGAATAGAGAACCCACAGCTCCAGGTGCAGAGTTACACAACATTTCCCACCTCTCTCCTCAGACTTTAACAAGAACACTTGTGCTTGTTGCCAATGGAAACCCTATCTTATACCTTCACGCGGGTTTTGCAACCAGGCAATCCTCAGTTTCATTCTTGTTCACCTCTCACTAATATAATTTTACGCAGGTGTTGAACACTGAGGGCTGCAGTTTCCTCACCTGGAACATAAGGATCTTGTAGAACGTCAGAATTGAGTATGTAAGTGCATCCAGGTTTTTTGAAACAGACTTAATTGGGCTCAAATTGCAGTTTTGCTGTTTTCTAGCTGTGTGGTCGTGGGCAGGTTTTGTAACCTGCCTGGCTTCCATTTCCTCATCCATAACATGGGGGTCATAATACATACTCAGTGTTGGTGTAGGTATATTAGGAAATGTTGTGCAGGATACAGTAGGCATTCAGTAAACGGTAAGTTGTTTTTTTCTTTTATAAGGTTGTTGTGAGGATTAAAGAAGATGATGTATGTTTAGTGCTTTACATATAATAAATCAACATAGATGCCTCTATTCCAGATAATTTTTTAAATATAGTCATTGAAGACAGACTAAAAATAGAAACAACAGTAATTGTTCTACATTGCATTGGGTAACAGAATATCCATGTCTGCCTACTTACCCATACCATGTGCCTCAATATTTTTGTGCACAGGAAAAGAGTCTTTGGATCTTCCACATACAACAAAAGTGGTAAAGAGTATCCCAAGAGATGTGTGTATGGAA
Source organism: Neomonachus schauinslandi (assembly GCF_002201575.2). Classification (NCBI taxonomy): domain Eukaryota; kingdom Metazoa; phylum Chordata; class Mammalia; order Carnivora; family Phocidae; genus Neomonachus; species Neomonachus schauinslandi. The sequence goes on from NC_058410.1 coordinate 34,401,057, forward strand.
GAAGAAAAGTCTATTTTCACGATTTTGTCTTTTGAGTTTTATGAGTTGATAATAGGTATACATTTTGGGGAGATGTAAAAAATTATTTTTGAATGGTGACCCGGTAGACAGCAGCCATTCAACTGTGAGCCCCCTATTATAACATGAGGGTGAGGAGACAGAGGCTGAACTGCGCAACATACGATCTAGAAATCATCTGCAACTGTTTGATCACCATGATCTTATTGCAGAGAACCATATAGTCAGTGCTGACTATTTCCATTTCTACATACAACCTAACCTGAGTTTAGGTCAGTTTAGGGCAGTCAGGCAATCATGTGAACTCAGACAATGGTGAGAAACTCAATGGCTCCCACACCAACAAATGCGATAAGGAAAATGAGTCCTCTATTTGACTTCTAAAGGTAATCTCATCTTTACACCAAATCATAGATTGTAATAAGTGGGCATTTCTAGAACTAACATTCTCAATGAATAGGGCCGAAGCATTATAAGATGAGAGGTGACAAGCAAAGGCTAAGTGTCTTCACAATTCGCTATACTTTCAGCAGTAACTAACACTTAATTCTGTTTATTTGCAACCACATTTTGGGTAAAAACAGGAAATGAAGAGCTTGTAAATGCAAATGTCTCTAGAATACCATACATTTGGCAAAAGTATTGTAAAGGAATTGCTTTGTGTATTCATGACCCAAAGCATATGTTACTGGAATGGGAGGTATTATTTCAAAACTGTCCTTATCTCTTGCTTTGATGATTAGATTTTATGCTTGGGCAATTACACTTTAGAATCAAGATGAATTATAAATAAGATGTATAATGGATTAGAGGCAATGGGATGTGGAGAGCACCTCAGGCACCTTATTATGAGAGGTAGGCCTTTAGCCCCATAATCTCAACACTAGGATATTACTGTAATTATTGTCTGTAAATAGGAGCTTAAGTGAAATTCACAGGACATGGACGAAGCCATCAAAGCAGATGCTGGTTTGTATGTGTTCCTAGTTTTCTTAATCTTCTTCATTTATCAGTTTCTTTATTTGTGCTAATATATATTTTCACATAATGATGGAAAATTACTAAGATTAATGGAAAAGCATGTTTTAGAATATGTTATTTAAAAAGCCTACCAATCACAGCAAAAAGAGCTTTTAACATTCAAAATCCGGAATGGAAGGTAGACCGCGTTAAAATAATTTGCTCCTCTACTCACATTTTTATTTGTAAGTGAACAGTATTCTTTTAAATACATGCAGAAAAAAATATAGCTGTGGTAGCTTTCTCTTTAAGACAGCGAAAGGTCAATCTTGACTACTTATGCAATACCTTTTATGGCAAAATAATATTGCAGAGCCAGAGAATTTTCGAACTTCAAAACCCAACCTGGGGCGCCTGGGTGGCTCAGATGATTAAGCGTCTGCCTTCGGCTCAGGTCATGATCCCAGGGTCCTGGGATCGAGTCCCGCATCGGGCTCCCTGCTCCTTGGGAGCCTGCTTCTCCCTCTGCCTCTCTCTCTCTCTCTCTGTCTCTCATGAATAAATAAAAAAAACAAAACAAAAAAAACCCCAACCTGTTATTTTATAGATGGGATAACTATATAGCAACTAAGGCCTATAACAACTAAAGAACTGACCAAGGTCACCCAGTAAACCCACAGTATAGCCAAACGCTTCTTGGGATAAAATTCTACTTGTAGAAAAATCTCAAGTTCTTTCTGTCCTCTGTCTTTAAGTCTTTTATGCTCATTGGAAAGGTAGCATGTTTTATATGCGCCACATTCACTGTCTCATTGTTCACATCTACACTATGTGCATCTGTGTATTTTGGTTGGTTGTGCATATAAATGCAATAAATACACCTACTAGTATGTGTACAAGTACATATATGTATAGGTAGGAGTTATGACTTCATAATGAGGTGGGTTATTTGACTATTTATTAGACCAAAATAGACACATTCATATGAATATTGCCTTTCAGAGCAGCCACAAAGTTATGAAATTATTCCAAGTGTGTTTTACAGATACTTGCATTTATTCTTATGAACTTGTTCTCTGAACAGCGTGGAATTTATATAATGGTAACTAAGTTGAATAGCATTTCAGATTAATAGGGCTTTCACACACATATTTTCATTTAAATCAATCCTCATTATGATTCTACAGGTGAAAGTCCTAAGGGCCAGCAACAAACAGAGTGAATGCCCTGCCCGAGTGGTGGAGCTAGGGAGGAATCACTGAAACCAAACTCCTTTTCTTTTCATCATAGCATGCTACATTTCAAGATAGTTATATTCATTATTTTTAAGTTACTTTAGTTTTGAGCTGGTGCCACCATCTGCCTTACGAGCCATACTTACCCAAACTCCTCAAATCCTATTTACAAAAGATGCGTACCATTTTCTGTAAAGAAATCAATGCATGGATATGTAACTAATTATTCCATAGTAACACTACTAACATCAACCAACGTTGACTACTGCCAGGCACCATAATAGTGCTTTAGGGTCATAGGTCGTTTCATCTTCATATGATTCATCAGCTGTAGGTAGGAGAGGTATTAAGAATATCTAACCAGGGACGCCTGGGTGGCTCAGTCGGTTAAGCGGCTGCCTTCGGCTCAGGTCA